>NW_028258333.1:8787878-9090909 GCF_053883595.1 Heterocephalus glaber | reverse complement strand
ATGATTTTCCTCATTTTGGTCTTTATTCTCTATCCATGATTACTCATGACAAAGTCATTGATTTGTTCAATGAACTCAGTGTAGTACTTAAATTACTCTACAAACTTACAGACTTGGAAAGATGGAACAAAATATGTGTTTTCCCTGCCATATATGGTAGTTTAATATGAGTTGAAAAGTAAAAATATAACCAAATGGTGCTGTGGAAGCACATAGAATCCTAAAATTCTTTTTAGTGGAACTTTACTGTGAGATCTCCATAAGATTACTATGTGTACAGGACAACAAAACATAGGAGTTTTAGAGCAAATGATAGAATAGCTGCTTTACACAGCAGAAGTGAAAGGAGATCAGATATAGCTAGTGGGGAAAAAATTCACATTGTCACCTAACAATATTTAACTTTAGAATATGTTATAAGGAACCAATGATAACAATAGCTTTTTAATCAATTTTTTTCTCTAATTTATATGTGGAAGCAAATGTTATGTTCTTGAGTGGTATGGGAATAATGGATGGAAAATCTCCACTTAGAAGATTTATACAATGTGGAGGATTGATCGTGTCTTATGGGAACTAAGGTAGCAAATGATGGGCTTGATAGAAGAGAGGCCATCCAGGTGCAGGGGAAGGCCCTTGATGTCAACAGGTACCCGTGATTTTTCTGAGGCTGTGCCAACATTGGGTTATTAGTCAGGGTTCAGTAAACAGAAGGTTGGGCTGGGGATTTAACTCAGTGGTTTTGCTGCCTGCCTTGAAAGTACAAGGTCCCGAGTTCGATCCCTGGTACCAAAAAAGAAAAAGAAAAAAAGAAGCTTTACTAAATATTTCCAAACAAGTGAAGTCAAGGCTGAACATTGGTTACATAAAGTTTGGAAGAATGTAAACATAGAAATAGCACAATGAAGTTATTCAGAAATCAATTACTGCAGGAAACATCTTTCATCCTAATGTTTGAGGCTATGGAAAAAAATATTAGAGTAATTAAGACAAAAGATTTTGAGTACAAACCCTATAGAAATGTGTGCATTCTTTTGGGGAAGACCTCTGTGCTACTTTCATTCAAATCTCTGAAGATGACCTATTGCAAAAGAGTCTTAGCAAAGGTGACCCAAACCATGTAGGAAGAACCTAGAGGTTGAAGCTCACACTCACTGCTATTTGATTTGTCATTTTTCAACCTCAATTTGAAGTCAGATAGTAAGTAAGGTGGTAAGATATGTAGGAAATTCATTCTGCAAGCATAAATGGAGACTGGAGGATGGACTTGGAGTTGAGAAACAAGAACAAGATAACTGGCCCCATTGTTAACTAAGAGTGACATTTTAGGGAAAGAGAAGCATGAGGTCAAGATGAAAGTTCAATTTTGGACATTGCTTATTTGAGTGCAGGCATGTGGCAAAAAATGGACTTAGTGTTAGCCAATGTATTATTTTGTGTGTTTTATTTTTAATTTTTTCTAGCTTTTGACTTCCCGCCAATAACATCTCTTTTGGCCTTGAAATTTTAACATATATATGAAGATATCCATGTGAAATACCATTTAGCCTTGGATATTTTTCATCTTACAGGACTTTAGAAGCCATGAGAATAGATGGTAGGTCCATGGAGTGTAAAAAGTCAACGGGAAGAAAAACAGGTTGTCCATCAACATGTACATTGTTGTTGGCTGATAAAGGTATTCCAAAACATGAAGAGAGCTACAAAGCAGTTGTGTTAAGAAATTAACGAAGTGGGAACAGTGTGATAATACTTTAATGACCAAGAAATGTGAGAAGTCAGTCAAAAACAGCCCAACTGTCTTGAAATTTGGGAAATTGTTATATTTTCATAGGTGTTTAGAAAGAGTAAAAAGAAAGTCCTTGTAATATATTGAATAAATAATGCTTTCAATGAGATACTCATCAATAGTAGAACTAAGAGAGATACCAGTGGAAAGCAAGCAGTTAGGCACAGGAGAAAGAAAGCAATTGAATTAATGACCACAAGGAGGTTGAAAGAATGTGCTGAAGAATTCACAACAAAACATCAATGTTTAGACTTGAAAATACATATCTTCACAAACACTGGAGTATGTTTAATATGAAAAAATTAGTTAAATCCTTTTTATTTTGCCAAAAATAAGAAAAATAGAGAAAGAATGGCTGCAGTAGCATAGATTATAAATTGACTTTGCACTTGGATCAGGGCCTTCAGGGAGGAAATGAATGGATATGAGTTTTTTAGGAGAACATTTAATAGGACAATCTGATCTGTTCTAAAATGCAGATCTTACTCTTTACCATCTGTCTAATTTTTAACAAGCTACTAATTTTTAAGCTTACTGTGACAGCAAGAAAAAAATAAGTTCTTCCTCATAGGAGTGCATAAAGTATTTAGTATAGTTCTTAACACACAGTGAGTAGTTCATTTTGCAAATGATGGTAATGAATGATGATGATGATGATGATGATGATGATGATGATGACGATGTTGACGGGGATGACTATGAAAACGGTCAGTACTGGAGCCAATGTAGCTACGGTAAAATTCCAATGCTGAGTGAGAATGATTGAATTAAAGAGTCTATGCTATAAAGAAATGTATAGTCTTTACTATAAAGAAATTTGTAATTTTGGAAATATTCTAACATTTAGAATATGAATCACATATTTCAGTCAGCTGAAGCACTTGGTACTCTATAGTTTCAGATTGTGTTTTCTTAATTCACTATCACACAAGAAATACTGGATTTAATTTGAGCAAATGTATTTGCATTCATTGACTATGTCCTTAAATATGTTATCTATGAATAATATAGCTTTGTATATATTTAATTACAAAATAAAGTGATAATGGAAGTAAACTACTGTTCACAAATTTAATCAATTTGGGTGTTAAATTACTTTAGAATGTGACATTTCTTAGCATTGCATTTTTACTGAATATAATCAAATGCTCACAAAGGATTAACCCTTAGTATATCTACTTATATGCCAACAATTCGTAAAAACAATCCTAATTGCTCTTTGGGATTAATATGAAATAGTATAATACTCTCAGGTTTAAACTACTTGGATTATTGATTATACATCTAAAAGTTTTATTGCAACTAATTAAATAACTGACATTTTGGAAGAATAGCTCAAAATAAATATAACAGATAGTGCCTCTTGTATTACTTTAAAATCAAATAGGAGCCAGTATGCATTTGGGAGTTGCAAAAAGGAAATTGTTGTTTCCAAGACAGGTTCTTACTAGGTCACTAAGTTGTTCCTGCTAGGTACCAACTTGTGATCTCAGAGTGCTCTGATTGAAGAAGGCATGTGCCACTATTCATTCCTGGCTTTTTTCTTTCTTTTCTTTGTTATTTCAGGCAAAAAAGAATAATGATCATGGAATTTGGAATCCATGTAATATAGTTTGAAAACAGCCTTTCATAACTTATATTAATGATTGGGGAAAATTGTCTCAGCCTCATTACTCTTTTCTAAAATAAGAAAAATTATACTACATTTCATGATTTTTAGAACAATAAATTACATATACAAGGTTCTGGCTCTTTATTTTTACTAATACTAAAGTTTATTCTTATTGTAAGATATATACAGCATTAAATTTACCATCATAGTTACTTTTATTTGTACAGGTAAGTGACGTTACAGATATTCATATTACAATGAAATATCTGTCAATATCCATCACCAGAACAAATTCTTTTTCTCCAAATGAAAATTTGTTCAACTAAACATTAACTCTGTACTACTCCCTCTTACTGTCCCGGGTCCTAAGAATCCAAGTAGTGCTTTCTATCTTAATGAATTTGAACAACCACACCTAGTGCCTCATAAAAACGGATTATACCAGACCTGGTGGAAATGCCTGTAATCCCTACTCTCTCTGAAGCTGAGGCCTCAAGGTAATAGTTGAAACCCAATCTGGGCAATTTAGAGATTTAGTGAGATCCTTTTCTTAAAAAGGAGCGGGGGGGGGGCGGGGGGCGGGGGGGCGGGGCTGGAAATGTAGGTCAGTATGTCAGTGCAAGTTCCTAGGTTCTGTCTTCAGTACTGAAATAAATACTAAAGTAAAATTAAATTAGAAAGTAATCATTTGCTCTTTTAGTAAGTAGTTTACTTAGCAAAATGTCTTAAAGTTTTAACTGTTTTGCAGTACCTGTCAGGATTCCCTTCATTTTACAATAAATCAATAAATAGGGATGTCTCTTTGTCTGAATCACATTTTCTTTATCTATTTATGGATTAATGGGCACAAGTTGCTTCTGGTTTTGGGTTATTTCAAATAATGCTGCTATGATTGTGGGTGCATAGATGCATGTTTGAGTCCTCACTTTAGTTTCGTATGGATTTATGATTAAAAGAAATGCTAGGCGATATGTAATTGTAATTTTAATTTCAGAGCAAATCATCATATTATTTACCATGGAGGATGTGTTATACATATTTCCAACAGCAAGGTATAAAAGTTTCAATATTAGACATTCTTATCAAGACTTATTTTCTATTTTTCTAAGGATAGCAATCTAATAGACATGACATGGTATTAAATTATTATATTGATTATTACACTCTAGCAATTGGAGATGGTAAGCAATGTTTCCTGTGCTTATTAGATACTTTTTATATATTTTCAGAAGTATTTATTCAAGTCCTTCCTCTTTTTTAAATTAGATTTTCTATGTGGGTTGCTAATTATCTTGTTCTTATATTGTAGTTCTTTAATTTTCTGGATAGCAATTCTTTGAGATTTGTGATGTGTAAATAAATAATTTTTTCAGTTTTGTGATTTAAGTTTTATTCTATTGATTGTGCATTTTTAAAAATATTGGTAAGCTCCAACTTATCTATTTTTGCTTGTGCTGTGGTGTCATTTGTAGGACACATGGTCAAATTTCAATATCATGAAGAATTTCTCTTGTATTTTATTCTGAGTCTGTCTTAGTTGCTTTTCCTTTGCTGAGTCAAAATACCTGACATCCAAAGTTAAAGGAGAAAGCATTTATTTACCTCAGTTTGTAGAAGTTTCAGTCCATCACCGGCTGGTTCCAAGGCAGAGTGGCACATGGCAGAGTGGAGTCACAGAGGAGGAACAGTTCATGGCATTCACACAGTAGCGAAAGCCCGAGGGATACTTAGCAGACTCTTTCTGGCCCTGTTATCTTATCCATACTACTAGGATTGGCATGGCACCAAACCAATCAGTATACTTACTGGTTTGGTAATCACACACCCTTCACGCCAGCACCATACCCTCTACATCCAGCCACCTCTAAAAAAGCCACCTATGACTGCATGAGGCTTTGGGGAATATCTAAACCCAAGCCATAACAGAGCCTGACATTTTGTTGTTGTTATTGTGCTTAAGTGTTTAACAGATACTGAGTTGACTTTGTGGATGGATAAGAAAAAACTCCATTTGTTTTTGTTTTTTTCATAAGCTGTCCAGTTTCCCCAATACTAGTTGTTAATGTTGATTTTCAATAGATGTTTTAACATTCTTCTGTTTCTATTTTTATTTCTAATTTCCTCTCACTGTCCTATTATCTCCTTCTTTTCTCATCATTCTATTCATTCTTTCTATCAACAAACATTTATTAAATGCCAATTTGTCATCAAGAACTATTTCAGACACTTGGTATAAAGAATAATAGTTGAATTTATAACCACTATGGGATTTAGAATCTAATAGAGGAGGAGATAGTGATAGAAAATAAATGTGTATATAAAGCAGTGCAAAAGAATAAAAAGAGAAACAGTGTAGATACAGATGTTGAACTTTATTTTATATTAAATGATAAAGGAATCTTCCATGAAGTAGTATTTAAGTAAATACATTAAGGAAATGAAAAAAGCAACTCTAGGGATATTTCCACGGACTACAAGAACAAAGCTCTCAAACAAACCTGTAACATCTGACAACATTAAGGGCTCAATGGTGAATGAAGTGAAATGAGACAAGGGAGAGTATTATACAAAAAGTTCAAAGATCTGGAAGAAGGCAAAGCATGCTTGTTTAGTTGTCATGCACAGACTTTAATTTCACTTTGAGTAACATGGGAAAGCAGTGGAATAATTTGAACAAAGGAGTTGCATGATATAATTTACATTTCAAGAGAATCCTTGTGACGGCTACATTATAAACCTATCATGGATTTGATAGAAAAAGAGGATAGAAATTGACAATTTAGTATGCTAGTATAATACCACAGGTGAAATAGAGTAGCATGTGGATGAATGCATCAGTAATGGAACAGGTAAGAGAAGATCTGATTCAGTACACATTTTTAAAATGAAGTTGACATTGTTTCCTATTGGATACGGACTGTAAGAGAAAGGAAAGGGATCTTAAGTAACTACAAGGCTTCGCGACTGAGAAATCAATAATGGAGTTGCTATTGTGGCAAATAATTTTATATCTTTTGGAAAATTAAGCTGAGATTTAAAGACAGTAAATATAGCAATGGTGGATTCAACTGAGTCTGAGTCTTACCTAACTCAGTACACTTAGCATGGATAAAATTTGGCTCTTGATCTCAGGTTATCTTGTGATTGAAGGGCACTTACTTCTTACTTCTATGCTTTCACACAAAGAAGGCACACCTAGTAAGACCACTGAGGACTAGACAACTAGGTAAAGTTGTAGGAGGTCCCATATCTCATTGAAAATTCAGAAGAATTTCTAGATAGTGCCTCTTGCATTGGAATACAGGGTCTCTTTTTCTAATTTCATTCACTATGATTTCCTGGTAGTGTGATTTCCAAAGGGAATGTATTTCATTGATTGCATTCAACAATAGGAAAGAGAAAATTAAAACTTTCAGTAGACCAACTATTTATTGAGACAAAAGTATACGTGGTGATTGTTGGATATGTTACTTCAGTTCAACCATGACAAAATTACTCTCTGGTGTGTGTTGCTCAGATTACTAACAACAAAATCATTCTGTGGTATACGGTGCTTAGATTATTAATTTTCATTATTTGATATCACAGAATCAGTGATATATCACTGGCAGAGTGGCAGATTTAGTTCCCTTGACTAATGTTAGAAAGAATTTTTTTGATTGTTGAAAATAAGTACAAAAATAAAACCAAAAAAGGAAACAAGATAGGCAGAGCTGCTTTGCTCTGAAAATTAGTATGAATAACTCAAGTATTTGATTTTATCATTCACATCAAGATTTCTTACAACAACTACTGCTGCAGATCTGCATAGAAAACTGAAAATCAAATCTAAGAAGCCATTTTTTGTTTTACTGTAGGTATTCAGTTCCTATTCCTTAAAAGTGCCTTCATTAAAACCAAATATAAAATTACAAAAAAATGTACAATTTTGAAGCCTCATATTGCTAGACTAGTTTTTCCTCAATTAAATTGCATTAAAATGTCAATAACTTTCAGATAATTGTACTATTCCAGTGCCTTGGATTTGTTATTCTTTATTCTCAAAGATTTAAGAACAACTAATATTTCCAAATGCCACTCAGCAAGAACATGCATGCATTTATTGTATATATTCTCAGTAAGTCATTTTTATTCCCTTCTATAACAATCATGGATATTGTAAATTTTAAGCATGATTTATTAGATAAAATCAATGTTGCCCAAAACTACCATATGTCTAATGCGGAACAAATCATAGTTTGTCTGTACATATGCTTGCTAAATAATTACTAAGCCGACACTTTATGCAAAGCACTCTGCAAATACAAGAGTAACATTATTGAAAAATCAGGCACTACATTCCATGAAGCAAGAGCCTATACAGAAAACTACATGCAAATTAATCTGTGTAAAATTTGGTAACTACTTATTAAAGATAAGCATAGTGGTTTTCCAAACAGATAAGAAATTGACTATTCATGGTGCAGAGTGGTACAAAACCACCCAAAGTGACAATTTTTTTTCTTTCTGGTCCTATTATTATGTTTTCTGGGGTTTTTTTCAATAACACCTGCTGTTTTTTCTCCATTTAGACAATATCTTTGTCTATTCTGCCCAAGACTAAGATGAAATAAGGAGACAAAAAATAAATATAAGGTTATCAATTTGTTAAAATTATATTAACAAAATTATATGATCATGAAAATAATTTTAAAAACGAAATGGCTAGTTATTTTGTCAAAACTGCTGTAATAATTCTAAACAGCAATTATTTTGAAACAAAAGTTATACAATTTTAAAATTGGGTTTGTGTATGAAGGAAGATTATTTTGACTTCTTGGAGGAAATTAAACTTATGATAACAATAATGACTAAATTAATAACAGCTAACCCTGAGAATTTTCTCTATGTTAGACACTATTCTAAGCACTTTACCTGGAATATTTTATTTCCTGTAACGAATGATATTATGTGTAGTTAAGTTTAATAACAAAGCATTTTTATTACTATTTTCATTATGCTGATGGTCAAAGTGAGGATCAGGAGAGACAACTAGAAAGATGCAGGTTTACTTTGGCAATAGGTTCTTTAGCCTGTGCTCTTCAGCTCAGCACGGTATCGCCACCCTGAGGGTGCCTGGCTGCTCATGAATCTATTACAAAATGGATGAGAATAAGTGATTTAAAATTAGTACACACTTATCTTCAAAATTTTGAAGACTGGGATGTTCACTCTCAAGGAGTCAGGATTTGATGTGTGAGTAGCTCATTCTTAACGTGTCTTCACATGGGAGAAGGTAGAAGAGCAAAAAAAAAAAAAATTAAAGATTAAATGAGTTCTCGCCAGCTTTTTGATGAGGCCTCATTCTTTTCATAATTGTGTGACCTGGTTAACTTAGTCGCCTCTTTGAAGCCTCCTCTTCTTAATTCCATCTCAATGGGAATTAAATTTCAATACAAAAATTTAAAGGGAGATCAAGGCCATAGCACAACAAAAGGTAGAAATTTGTTTTCCAATTTTAAGAGTAAAACTGAATTGATAAAAAAACTAAAAACTGAATAGAAAAACTGAATTGATAACTGAATCGATTATTCAGACTCTAGCAAAACCTGTACTGTTCTCTTGATTTTGCTGTTAATCCTTAAAATGAGACAGTTTTTATTTACAAAAAGGGGAGGATTTTTATCCATTCTTGTTTTTCTCTCCCATTTAAAAAACATTTCAAGGAGAGATATATAAAAGTAGATAATGCGTGCACATTTTCTTTGCTGGGGTAAATTGGCAAGTCTAATGGCAATGTATACCATCATGTTTAAGGGTGCCTGTGAGAAAGAACAATTTGAGACACAGTGGGTAAAGAATAAACTTTGAAGCTGGGCTGGACACAGAATATGACTGTAAATTACTATAGGACTTTAGTCATGTGACACAAAATCTCTGAAGCATCATTTCTTCAGTTCCAGGATTAAGCACTAATGCTACCTCTTAGCATAGTTAATTTAGAGGACTTATACAAGAAGACACCCTCACGGTATAGTAACCCAAGTAGGCCCTGGCTGATACTATTGCCAGTAGGAAGCTGCATGATTATAATTATTATTGTTCCTAATTTCACATACCATGTAGTTACCATTTCCATGGATCAAACACGGTACTGCTCCAGCTGAAGTTTCAGCTCATTGATAAAGTTCTTGTGTAGCATGCAACAGGTCCTGGGTTAGACACCAGCACTAAAATTCATAAAACAAAACTGTCTGTCATATATTATTTTTAGCTCAGCACATCCAAATTTCGTGGTTTGGAACATTATTTCTTGTGATTATTTTTTGTGGCCATATGGATTATCAAATAAATTCTTCTTGCCTGGTGGCATTTCAGGGAAAACGTGCAGGTGCATTCAGTGAGGAATCCAGCAGATCCCCACAGCCTGCCTCCACAAGTCCCTCACTTTCCTAGTATTATTTCCTCCCTCAGCACCTCCCATGGAGCCCTCTCTTCTGCAAGAGTTCAAGGAATTTCTGAAAGCCTACCAACTTTCTGCCAGAATGGTTAGTCCAGGAGGATATTTCCTAATATAAAACACTGCATATTCTGTGCATTCTAGTCCTTTCTGTTCCGCTAACTAAAGGAAATCATATGACTAAGCCTAGGGGAAACACAGGAAAAGCAAAACCCAATGTATGAATATGAATATCATTCATATGAGACCACCAATGTGAAAGTCTTAAACAAGTTTCATTAGTTTTGATTTCATATGGCTTGAGTCATTTCGGGAAACTCTCTAATATGCTTAAATTTTCATAAGGGGGATTATAATCTTATGGAATTTAGGATGTACCACAGAAATCTTTATCTCAAGCCTAGTGTTAAAGAATAATCTAATCCAACTAGTGATAAAAGTTTGTGATTAAGTTAGGTCTTGTTTTTCAACTTATTAGATATTAAATCTTAATAAGTGAATGACTATGTAGTCTGTTATTTAATAATTTAAAATTTTAAAAATATTTATATCTTTTCTTTTCATCTTGGACATATAGTATTTTTGTATGGATATTCTTAATATCATGCAATTTACGAAGATACAGTGGACCCTCGGATTACAACTGGCCTGTCATAAGAGCAACTTAGGTTAGGACTGAAATTTTAGTTTTAACTTACAAACAAAATATTCAGTTATGACCCAAATTCTGGCCACTTGTGCTTCCAGATGGTCTCAGATAAGATTTAACCCTTCAAGAGACCTGGAAGGAACATTACAACATCCTGTCCTGTGTGGGGTAAACTGAGAAATCCTGGGCCAGTGTCTCTCTGAGGACACAGATCTGCCTGTGTATAGGAGAGAGACTTTGATGGCTGTGTACAGGAGTCTGAACCTTCAATTGACCAACTTGAGTTACAACCAGCCCTTGTGAACGAATTAAGTTTGTAAGACAAGGGTCCACTGTATTTAATTCGTCATTCCCAGCTTCTTCCACATTGTTAAAATGAGGTTTTTTTTTTTTTTTTTTTTTTTTTTTGCTAAATCACTGTGAGAAATAACAAAAATTCCTGAAATTCTCTTCACCCTGAGCATGAGCTCAGTAAGTGTGGGCTGTTGCCAATGTTGTTGCTAATATTGTTTTGTTTCATTATTATACTGGTTTAAACACAACTTTCATATTTATTATCTTTTTTCAGGGACCTGACATATATTATATGATGTAGCTACTACCTTCTCCAACTTTACAGCTTTTTTTCTGACTCTCAGAACCAAAATCTAGTAGGTCGTACTTGTCCATCTAGTGTTGAGTGATTGTTAGCTCCTACTTGAAAGATATAATTAACACAGCTCTCTCCACAAGTAGAATATTCAAATGCAGCAAAAGGTGATTGGTTTTTTTGAAGACGCGATTTGAAATTTTTGTTCTAACATTTACTTATTTTCTCTGCAATGGTTCCATTTTATCATCTGTGCAGAATATCTATTTTGCCCAGTCTCAAGTTATTTTTTGATTAAAAACCACGTGGAAATGCTGTGGGAATTACTAATTACAACACATGGAAAGGCATTGTTATTGGCTGTACACCCCTGCTGTTTTTACACATTTTCCGCTCACTATTTTGTCACCTGAGGTGTGAGAAAAGCAGGGCACTTACTATTTCACAATAACTGCAAGCCAAAGAAGAAGGAAAATCTACACTAATTATTGAAGAAAGGTTTGGTCTCACACCTGCTCTACGTATTTCATATATTTATTTCTTAATTAGAATTTAAAAGAATCTTTTTGGTTTTTCTTCAATTGGTTAGCATAGGAAAAGAAATTAATGTTGGAAATGAGAAACACTGGAGTTTTAGTCAGCATTCTCCAGAAGAAGAAAAGCAATAGGGTAGATAGAAAGGTACATAGATACATATTTATTTTTAGATGGTAGCTCTTGTGATCATGGAGGCTAAGAAGACCCCAAATGTGTAGTAGACAGCTAGAAACTCTGGAAAGTCAATGGTAGAGGTCAAAAAATCTATGAGCCTTGAGACTGAAAATTTCGTGTTTCACTTTAAATTGCAGGATGGGAAATTCACAATCCCCCTGTTGATGTATTCAGATAGACTTCTCCCTTGCTGAAGGATGGTTGGTTGCTTTGTTCTATTCATACTTTTACCTGATTGGAGGAGTTCCTTTCACATTAGGTACAAGCTTTAATTTCATTCAGAAAATATGTTAGATCCAGTTCAACATTCTATAAATGTCTGGGCACTCACTGCCCAGTCAAGTTGACCCATGAAATTAACCATCATAACCAGTGAGGAAAGACAAAACAGCCTTGGGGATTGACTTGTCTGCCTGGAATACTGTGTGTTCATAGTTCATATTTCCAAGTTAAGGAGAACTTCTAAAATGGACTTTTAATGGAAAGAATTGGATAATAATCCTAAAATACAAATTTCTTCCTTCTTCCCCTTCCCCAGCAGTCACCTTGGGGACTTTAGGATGACATGGCGTCGGTCTCAGCAATTGTACCATACATATTATTCTTTTGACCTATTAATATGTCCACTATTTGTTTTTAATAGCACTGCCTTGTGAATAAATGGAACTTGATATAAACAGAACTATGAAAATGAAAGCATTGGGTTTTTAGTACATTTAGGCAAATAAAACTATAACTCAGAACAGGTTCAAAATAAATTACTTGATGATTTTCACAAGTAAAGTATTATCCATTATATGAATGTGTATATATTTTGAATAACTTTAAATTGCCAAAATTCAAAAGCCTAAATGCTATTCTAAATGGAATTAATTGGAATGCTTCTTATTAAGATAGCAAAGAAAATACAAGACTTCTGTTAGTTTTTAATATAAATGGATATTTTTCCTAGAGCAGTGCAAATATTTTGCAAATTAACTAACTAGCTTTTCTTAAGCAGAAAAATTAATTCATTCCTTAAAAGAAATCTGACTAATGTTTAGGTAGTAGATTTACGGTCTTTATAAACTGCAGTATTTTCAAGTCATTATTTATAGGCACTGAATCAAATATATGAAAAAGAAAATTTACAGGCTACATTTTTTGCAAAATTATATGTCATGAACTATATTAAATATTTTACTAGTAGTTTCAACTAAATATTTTACCCTACTACCATTAAAATAAATTTAAAGAATTTGTGTAGAATTTACCTGAAGACTGAAATGGTAAAAATTCACAATTATCTTGCAACCCTCTGAAAGACCAAGAAAAAATTATTGGGATAAAATAATATGATCACTGAAATGACTGGAAAGGCTACAGAAACTAAACCTACCTTATTTCTATTCCTTTAAATTATACGCTTCTTAGAAACAAACATGAACAAGGAAAATAAATTGCTGAGAATAAGAAACAGAAAACATGGTTGATTCATTTGTGATGCTGCCCAAGAAATTCTTTCTTATTAAATACAAGGAAAATGCATGTAGATATCAGAAAAAGGATCTTCTTTGAAAAATGACTCTTACTTGTCATGGTAGCATTCCTAATTGTTTTGCAGATAATTCCTCAGATTCAATGGCTTAGTACAGTTACTCTACCTTGGTAGAATCCAGGAAGTCCTCAGGGAGGCTTAGCATCCTAGTCCTTTGGGAATGCACATTAACCTCTTTATTCTATGCTTTTATGTTCTGTATTCATCAGAAGACTTTGAGATCAGCCCTGATTTTCCACATCACCACCTATATGAGGAAAGAGATGGATGCATTGGGAATGGGGGAAAGGCATGGCTTTTAAACTACTTCAGAATCCAAACAAGCAATGCGTGTCTATCCATATTCCAGTGGTGGAGAATAGTCACCAAATCCTATAGGGATGCCAGAGATGCTGGAAAATTGACTTGAACTATAAACTTACAGGATGTCACAGTAAGGGCTTGGAGAGCCTGTAGGCCCTCTTTAAACCTTGGAAAATCTGATAGAGAAAGATATGAGTTCAATTATACCAAAAGGCTCTTTGATGTGGATCGACCTATCATATAAATTATAAATAAAAGGAAAACTAGCAACACTGAAAATAAGAAACATTCCGGACACATTTGTTGTTATAGTACTGGGATATATCACACTTTATCAGGAAAAATGGGAGGCCTCAGAAAGGTGATGTTTGGATGTATAGGGTCATGATTTGTACATAGATTATACATTATGTGATTGCAGCTGCTTCGGTTATCTCTTCTACTCCACTTCTCCTTCCTCCCATTCCTCCTTCTCCTCTTCCTTCTTCTTCCCTGGTTTGTACTCTTCTTTCCCTTTCTTCCCTTCTTGTCATTAATATGAAAAATAAAATGTATCTGCAATAAAATGTGTCAGTAATACAGTCTTATGTATCTTCAAGAGACTTCTTGATTTTATTAATTGGGTAGAAATGAAGAAAATGTTTCACTGTTTTTCCATTGTATTAGGGCTTATGAAATTAAAACTGTCATCTCATTTAAAATTTTAAATACAAAATTTGTATTATATCACAAGTTCTGTTAAAGTACAATAAAAATCATTTCTAACTCCATCATTCAATTACTGTTTACTATTCTGCTAAATACATACCTGTATTTTCTTTATATATTTGTATTTGCCATGAAAATGGGATCACACTATCAGTGTTCTATAAACAAGCTATCTTTTCCTTATACATAAATATGTTACCATCAATTTATATCTTTGTATTGGCTGCACAGTGTTTCATTTTTCTTGAGTCTTTCAGCAAGTATGTTTGTCTGTGTTAGCATACGGTGTGCCTTAAGGGTGAATTATTTAGCTTTCTAAAATTAAGTTCCTATTGTGTTTCAGTTATGTGTGTATTTTCCCCATTGAAATTTGAAACAAGTTATGTTTACTTTACTTGCTGCAGCACATAATTTATACCTTTCATGAAATAGTTGTTCAATAATACGTATTACAGTGAATTGGGGCCATCTGTACTTCTATAATCATCTGACCTGAGACTATTAGACTTGGGTATAATTTCATAATTTATTAAGCTCAAATTCAGATTATGTTTAAATAAGCAGTCACATTCTTCTTTATCAAAAATGTATTAAGCACCCCTTCATATTCGGGGAAGATGACTTTGCCAGTGACACATACTGTTAATCTATTGAAATTTCAATCAGTAAAATAAAAACAACATCCAGGACTGGAAAACTAAATTAGACAGTAAACAGAGCACCTAGGTGTAACTAGGTGACAAGTCATTCTCTTGAGACCCAGAATACAGTGAATCTGGATAAACATTAAAGCTTCAAGATACAATTACTATCCTTACTTCTGTAGGAAGCCATTGGGGGCCCTTGGAAGCAGAGAATTGAAAAACATTCTGTGGGCACTGGAAGACTTAGAGATCAGTACTGAAGCAGTGCCTGAAATTTGTCACCCTGGGAGTTATTTGGAATTAAAGTCCCCAATTCTCTGATGAGTGCAAAGAGACACAATAAGGTCAACAATCCTCAAGTCATCCGGATTTCTGGGCTGTGAACCCTGGAGACTTGGAAACAAAGGGTTATTCCTAGTCAAAGCCAGGTAGTAGAATCTTAATGAGCTGAACAAAATAATGAGCAAAGAATTAGAGAAGGTTCAAATGAAAGACCTCAGGAAGTTGGGTCTTACTTTCAGTGTAACAACAACAAAAGAAAGGAAATTTGATAGCGAAGCTACAAAAGCTATATGATCCACTCCTCTGTCCTTGAATTAAGGAAAAAAATATTTCCTGAGATATGGGAAAAGACTGTGAATTTATTCTTTGGAGAACTATAGGAGAAGATAAAATAAGGGACCAAATAAACCTCTAAAGCTAAAGAAGCCTGTTGGAAATTCATGTAAATAAAACGTGAAAATATAATAGTTCAAACTTACCTACAGTAAATAAGGTGAGAGAAATTAGGAACTAACAATATAAATCTGAATCGTAAAACATTAGAAGTGAGAATACTGAATAAAGACAGATAAAGACAGGTTCAAAACTCAGTTTAGAATTAAAACGAAGTGCTTAAAGCATACATATCTTATATCTCTATTAATATCTCCAATATAAATTCTGAAGAAAATAAAACAATGGAATTGATCAAATATTAGAAGTTATAGTCCACATAAATTGCTTAATATAAAAATTCTCAAATTAATTAGACAGCACTTTGTGTTCCTTGGAAATCAAATAAGAATTAAATCACTAAAGCATATTCTAGTAAAAATCTGGACTTTCAAGTGAAAGAAAAATAAAATCTGCAAGGTAGGTAGGATATTTTATAGAATTTTTAGATTTATTTTTGTGACTAAGACTGCTACACTAAGGCACGAATGCCACATTTACGTTCCAATTAGTGAAATGATGCTAAGAAGACTGGATATGTTATGATAATAGGTAAAGGACTTGCTGCCTTTCAGGGAATAGGGTTTTTAAGGTAGTTATTTTGAAAAGGAAATATGTGTACTTAGAGAAACATGACACAATATTCACACATATAAGTTAATAAAACGTCCATCATTTGCCTCAAACTTTCCTGAGATGGAGACGAGAACTAAGTGGGTGTGTAGATAAAACAAGATAAATCAGGAGTTGAAAATAATTGAAACTGATTCATAACTCTCAGATATTGTTATACTCTTGTCTTGCATGTATTTTGGAACATTCTACAAATAATTTTTGTAAAATAAAACTGTTTTCTTTTGCTGTATTTAAACAAATGGCTTCTACTACATTATACTTTATCATTCCTAATATTGTAAATGTAATTTACCCACACCGTGGCTTTCGTGTATTTAATCATGTCCTCTGGGGTGATTCTCAATTGCACATCTCAAAGATTTCAGCCAACACTAAGTTGGTCTGCTGAAAGATATCAATGTATTCTCCAAATTCAAAGTATGCAAATAGTATGGAAATATTCTTAAAGTACTTGTGTTTATCATCATATTCTTCTCATTGAGGAAGATATATATTCATTTTCAACATTTCATACTTTAGAAACACAAATGGTTCATTTTAACTCCAGTAGTATGAGCACAGTTTTTCATAATAATCCACTGGTTTTGTTCAAGCCACAGCATTTTTTATTCCCATTAATGAGATCTGTACATTCTGCTCACGATATATGGGATGGGGAAGGAAGGGAGGGAAAGGGGACAAACAAAGATTTGAGATGTGTTATGTGCATGAACCACCGCCCATGAAGAATGCAATCGATATGCACTGGAAACTTGTACTAATACAAATACATATGAGAAAAATAAGAAAAAAGCAAATTCAGCCATGTTACTTTACTCCTGGAAACCCTTCAGTGGTTTCCTTCTCTTCTTGTTGTACAGATAGAAGTCTTTGCCATGCATTTTCTATCACCTTCCTACCTCTTCAGCCTCATTCAGCTTCATTAAATCTATGCTGCTCTACATCCTTTGCAGCTCCCCATCTACAGGCTGAAGGGTGACTTCAAGTCTTCATCCAATTAATGAATAACCATTGATTAGAAAATGAGTCTAACATCACACTTTGGACCAGTGACTTCTAAGATGTTTTTTATTGGTAGCCACATTCATAAGACTGATTTTGAATTGCAGCAATTATCACAATTTCTTATTCTCTATATATTTGTATACTACCTCCTAATGTAAACATCTGTCACTAGGTTTTGGTAATAACCTTCTTAAAGACAGAAGCCATAAGGATTATGCATCTTAGTACTTACCTACTTTCCAGGACAACAGATCATATTAGGCACTTACAAACTTATTAATGAAATAATTTCTGAATATTGCAGATGTTTGTGTTTGATACTTCCATCAGATGATTCTGGTCCACAATATCTTTTCCACATGAGTTCTTCTAGGTTATTTTTCTCTTTCCTGTATGTCATTCTTCAGCTTTTATTAATAGGAAACAATAGCAAATGGGTAAAATAATGGCTGGGTTTACAAAAAGAGCATTGAAGTCTCATAAATGACATGTAATATTCTGTCATTTAAACTAAACCCCAGGACACTGTAGAATCACAGACATAAAGACATATCAAAATTGCAGCATGGAGAGATCACAATGGATTTTCCTAGAATAATGTGAGAAAACACGTGGAAATAAATTGGAGTAACATAACAATGATAAAAGGAATAGCTGAATGGGGGCACACACTGAAGAGTGTGTACTGCAATGCAGTCTTTGTGTGCCATAGGTAAAATATTTTAACCAGAAAAGTTTCTAAGCTCAGACATTCGAATTATATGCAATGTCACTTTATCAAATTTATCAACACACTTTCATGATATTAGGTTGAAAGAGCTCATTCTGGGATAATAGATAACTGTTATTAAATATTGCAGTTATCTTATGTAGAGAAAAAGAAAGTGAATCAAATCAATATGTTTAGAAAGTATGAAAGTTTCTTTATTTTTGTAAGTGGAGTAATTTGAATCTCATGTTTGATAACATATTCCATCAAATTTTTGATGTGGTATTAAAATACCGTTTTTTGAGTGGGTTAATTCTTTTATTGGTACATTTTAGGTAACAGAGACATGGCTGGGGGTTATCACAATCCCCAACTTGAAAGTATACTACAAAGTTACTGTGATAAAATACAATTTTATACTTTCATCTAAATTTATTTAATATTTAGAAACTTGCTTTAATTGTTTTATTTGAAAAGCATAGTTGATTACACAGAGAAATAAATAAATATATAATAATTGTTATAACTAAAACTGCATACTTTTATAAAGGTTATTGTTTAATAAAAGTATGGTCATAAAAGAAAGGCTTTTTAAATTAGAAAATTAGAAAACTATTGGATATAAGCAAAAGATTTTAAATAAAAGAACTTAAACAAGTATATCCCCTAATTATTTTGTATACAAATATACTATTTAATTCTGATTCATTAATTACATGTTTTTCTCCTCTAATTAAAAGTCAGTAAATCTGAATTTAGCTATCTTGCCAACACAGTACTGAGTTTGTTCTCTAAATGACTAGTAGAATATTAGCACATTAAGGATTGTTTTTTAGAATGTGCAAAATCCATTAGGCCAAATAAAGTTCAAGAAGTATCAAGATTTAAATTAACTCAACATACTCTAAGTGTCTATTCATCACTCTTTTGGGATTTATGGTTCAAAGGAGACTTTATCATCAAGCTTAGGTCTAAAAAAGTCATTTTCATTATTGTCACTCAAGGACTGATTCCATTCCCTAGAAGTGAATACATGCTATTGAAACACTTTGATGCAGTCCATGGAATATAACTTAAAATGATATTCTTTCTTTGATTTGGGAATATTTCATGGAAATGTTAGCACTCCTATATTTTATTTAATAGCTGTGCCATATAAATATATTGAATCCTTTTAATGATGTTTATATCTCAGAAATAAAAGCATTTGAAGTGCATTTAAATCTAAATACATTTGAGAACTTTACATTATTTTCATGATGATTAATTTTTAATTACAGATTTATAAATATACATTTATTTCCTTAATTTTGTCATGCTAAGCATTATTTAAATTATAACTTAATTAGCTATAGTAAAGTGTCCTATACTTGGACAACTTGGACCTATATTGACAGGACTAGCCAAGATAAAATACAATAATGTTTATAAGTGGAAAAAATATATCATTGATTTTTAATTTTGGAAGTCACATTATCATTGATTAGCATCATTGAAAATATTATGACTGATTAGCAATGCTATGATAAATGTGCTTGTTGGTGAAACAATTCGAGTATTATTTTTAAAAGGCATTGGATGAACTTCATCACTAAATTAAAGGAAATAGAAAAGCAATTGCAAGACAGCTTAAAAATGTCTTTCAAGTTCCTTCATAATTCAGTTATTCACTCACTTCAAATATACTTAAATATTCTGACCTGAGTACTCGCTCCTGTCTCTCATAATGCATGCCCTACACCTTTAAACTCTGTTTTCTAATCCATAAAGCTGCCTCATGTCTATGGCAGACACTTGCTCATCTTCTTGCTACCAAGGCAGTTGCTGCTCTAGCAAGAGAAGTCAAACAGAAAGCAGATGATGTCAGAGTGCTTCTACTCACTTTCCCAGGAAGGTGCTGCAGGGCCCATATATCACTGGTCTGGCCAATGCAGTATCATTTCATGACTTCCTCTACCTGGCTCCTTTTTGCCTAGCAGTGGGGACAGTTCTCTGTTGCAAAGTCACATACTTTTATAAACACTCCTTTGTCAATGCACTCTCGTTGGATGTTTCCCACTTTGAGTGGACCATATGTTTACTGCTGTGGCAGAATCACTCCATCCCCCATGACATACTTGACATAATTCACAGTGCTACAGACATACTGTTCTGTAATTTATTTACCTATTTATTTCTCATGAATGAATTTTGATTCATTATTCCATAAATGCTTTTATTTAAAAAAAAATAAAGAGGATGTAGTCCTAAGTAAATGTCTTGCATCATTAAATAAGTTAAGCTCTAAATATCTCTTACCTTCTCCCACTTCCCTGCAGTAGTCATCTTACCCATTCAAAAGCTCAATTTCCAGAGCAAAATGTATCATAAAAAATTCTTGAGTGTAGAAAGAACAATTTTCGTGACATTTGTGTTTACATATGAGGACACACCATGACCTGCGTGAACTCAATTCCAAAGCTCAGGGTGCCTCCCCTTGTTAAACACCATTTGGTTGTCTTTAACCCAAAGCATGTATTCTTGAAATGTCTGCCATATAACAATAATGTGTGTGTTGCTCATGAGGGTTGTTAAAAATTTTGTCTTTATAGGTGCAGTTCATCTTAAATATAAAGCATCAATCTACCATTATACCAGAATAGTAAAGGTAGTGATCTCATGTCAGTATGTTTTTAAAATTACTAACCAATCTATTCAAAGCTAGGTAAGCATAAATGTAAGATAGTTATTTATAATGTTCTCTATAAAAATTAACGCCCCTACACACACACACACACACACACACACACACACACACATATACACGCCTGGGTACTCATAAATGCTTTCAAATACAGATGTGAAATATATTCTTATTTCAAAAATATATTCTTATTTCAAAATTAAGTGAAATATTTCACAGGGAGAATGATACCAATAAGCTAGACTATAGTAAGTCATAGATGTTTTAAAGAACTATTGGAGTGACAAAACTAAGGGAAGTTATTTTTGAAGAATATACATCTTCCCCCGTAAATTCATTACAGTTATGATCCATTACCTGAAAATCTAAAATATGCAACTGAATTTTGTATACTTAACCCTTAGAACATCCAAACACCTGGTAAATTTTTGAAGATAACTTTTCCTAAGTCATCATTGTTGGTAAAATTACATAAACTGAAATGAATTCTCCCATGTGAGAGATTTTTTTCTGTCCTTTATCAGAATGTAACACATTCCTAGCACAAACCAGATGTATTCATAAAGTGCCTGTAATTAATTTAACTCTTTCCACACACATTATATGGTAAGAATACTTTTAATGAAGGAGAAACTATATGTGCCAAAATTAGAGAGTGCATTTAAAAATCACTTCTATACAGAGACAACAATGAAGAATGTTTCTTCTCAAATATTTCTAATGGGCTTTCCATTTTCACTGAACTTTTTCCTAAGACAAATTCTCCCTATTCAACCCAATTGTCAAGTATGAATTTACATTACATGTCAAAAACTCTTTATTCCTCAAATCATTTTCCATTCAAAAGGTGTGTGGTCCAATTATGAATAATTTATTGTTGAATTCCATTTACCTTTATTAATCTACTGGGAAAGAGTTCAAGGGGACAAAAGATAGACATGATCCATGATTGGAAGAGTGGAATAATGAAGCTTGTGCTGTATCTGAGAAATATAGTTTGATATTAGATGATAACAAATAATTTCAATACTTCTTGTGTGATGATGGTATTCTAATAATACAAGAATAGCACCATATTATTTCGATATGCTTATAAAACATGTACATAAACTTACATGATAGCTGGGATTTTCTTTAAAAAGTACAAAAAAAGATGAAACGATGTTAAAAAGGCTTCATAATTATTGAATCTAAATAAAAATTTTACAGATAAATTATTCTTTTCTTTACATTTATTTGATTTATATTTACATTTATTTAAAAATTATTTTTTATATGGTTATTTTTGTTTAAAAAGTATAGTTTTAAAGGATTTTCACGGAAGCGATCCTATCTCTCTCTGGCATAATGCTGAACTATACTTCATGACAATCCTCCTATTGAAAAGTAGTAGACACTTATAAAATTAAAAAGAGTAAACTCTATGATTGCATCAATGACCTGGCATGAAAACAGGGAATCATGAGACCAAAAATCTAATTTACAGCATAAAGGAAGAGAGTGAATGGCATTAAACTGGAACCAGCTTCTTGCCCTCGAGGTATTATAAAACAAACTCTCTAGACACTGAGCTTGGTTTTCATAGGTTTATGAGACTAACTCAAGATTTTAAGCCCTGTAGTGGAAGTTTTGAATACAGTTGAGACTCCAAATGGTCATAGCTATAGTCCAAACATGCTGTAACTATCAGGCTTTTTCTTTAGTCAGGTGCTGGTCAAGGAGCGCTGTCTGCCTCAAAAGGAATATTTAATTGGAGAGAAACAATGTCATTGAAAGTTAACCTGCTAAACTAACTTGTAATAGTTCCTTATTCTGATTTAAATATTTCTTATTCCTTTAAAAATTCTAAAGTTATGATGACAGTCAAATGCTTCCTACACTCTTGAGAAAAGTAAATATGAATGACTGAAATCTCTCCATTTCTTAAAGAATTCCTATGAAAAAAGTTCTGTGGAAAACGAGTTCACCATTTTAAAAAATCACAAAACACAAAAGAAACATACTTAACATAAATGAAAAAAAACACAACAAAATATTGAATCATACTCTAAGGATAAATCAGTAATTGATTTTAAAACTGGATGAGAATTAACTATTCTTGCTGTTAATAAGTGGTAAAAAGTATCGACAACACATGCAATTGAGCATTATATGATATACTTAAAATTTATTGCTTTCATAAACTCTGCTTCCTGGTATTCAGGGTGTTTTTAGTCATCTGCCATATGGACCATGGGTTTGACAAATGTCCTTGCCTTTTACAATAGGAAAGTACCAAGTGTACTACTGGTCGATGTATGATAAACATTTACACACTGGGGTTTGTGTTCTACTAGTCTCCCAGTTAAAATGAGTCTCTATGCACAAAAGAGGTTGTACAAGACTGCTGAATTAGGAGAGGCAACACAGAAAAAGCCAGTGGACAGAGGAGATGATGTGAAAGGTTGTAGTCTCATGAAAGCATCTAGCTGAATGCAACCATTCAGTCAGGTCACATGATACTGAGCCCCATCCACCCAAAGAGTCACAAAAATAAATAAATAAATCATCTTGTAGACCAGTAATATAGTACAGACTTTTCCAAAGGTTCAAGTTGTAAGTATTTTTAGGCTGTGTGTATCATACAATCTTTTATCCACGACTGCTTAATTATAGCACAAAATGAGCTACAGTCAACATGCAAACAAATGAATACTGTTTTATTCTGATAAAACATTATTCCTGGACTCTGAAACGTGAATTTAATAAAATTTTCAAATCAAAATATATTCTGTTTTAACAATTTACAAATGTGTAACCATTCCTGGAACTCAGGTGAGCGGGCTATTGTTTTAGAACCCTATTATAAGCAACTAAAAGTTGTATTACTTTGTTATACATCAGTAAATAGCAGACACAATAATTGTCACTAAAGTTTGAGTGCTGCTGTAAGGAGCTTTGCTTATTACAACCCAGGCATTAGTCATTTTCTCTAGTGTCACTTTTACTTGGGCCTTCTCTACATTTACATCATTTAGTTCATTGATCTAATTTTCTTTCCTAAGATACAAGTGAAATTTGATTAGATTCCATTTCTCAAATGAAGGTTACAAAAAGAGGCAAGATTCTTTTCCACACATTTTATATAGCAAGAAACCTGAAAAGTTTAAAAAGCAGGGCACAATCTTGCCAGACTAGTTGAAAAGTCACAGTTGAAAGCTCTGAGAATAAACCATCTAACTTAGCCATCTTCCTACTTCATAAAGAGCATTTTCTGAATCTGGATTTTGTTTACAGTCTTTCAATTTTCAACTGTGGATGCAATATTTTACATTGTATTCCAGATTGACTCTAGTCCGAAATATATGAAATCCCTGAAAATAGCACCCAGAACTTATCTGCCAGACAAATTTGTAATTGTGAGCCATTTCCGCAACTGAGAATCTATAAGCCATGGACATAGAAGTCTTCACAGCATCTGTCTCTAAAATTATTCTCTTTTAGTTCACTAAAATCTGATTTCAGGAAAAGCCAGGTAGCGTTGGTAGCTGTATAACTATGCCTCCACGTTGTTACCACTAAACTAAAGACCTGGAGCTCTCTCTACCCCATCAACTAAGTTTTGAATCAGATTTTCATGCAGGTCACTTGGATGGGCGAAAACATCTAGATCCCAAGTTCAGTGGGGTCATCAACAAGTGAGAAATAAAGAAGTTCTGTGACAATGCAGCTTTCAGATGTCCAGACTTTGCAATTGAAGAGAGTAAATTCAGAAGATGAAAAGCTTTTTGTGTGTTACTTTACCTTCCCACAAATTAGGAAAATTACAAATTAATGCTAAAATAAATCCCTCTAATCTATGGACAATCTGATCGAAATTTTTCTTAAATGATCAGAGGCAGGATAATTGCTGTTTGCAGAATGAAGAACAAGTTAAATACTGGTTTGTTATTGATACTGATCTTCATTTTTGTATTGAATCTTCTCATGAGATAAGCAACAGATGGGTCATAGTGCTGCTCTTGTTCCTGTCTGGAAAAATTCATAATGCTGCCTCAATTTCCTGTTGTTTATCTTTGAGAGCTTGCTTTCTTATAAAAATTTTGTTCATGTGTAAAGCCCAAGGGAAATAGTGAAATTCAATAAAATGAAATAAATAAAACATCATGCTTGGCACATTTTCCTTTGATCTCTATGAAAGCACTGATGTTCAAGAAATTGTTGAAATTAATATTACGGTATACCCTTTTCTAGAAATAGAGACAGTACTGCTCAAATGTTAACAGATGCTTTGGCTTAGCTTCAATCTTTTTTTCTTTTTTTGCCTTTGTTTACTGGATTTTTTTCATGATAGAGTTACTGTGAACCTTAGACAGCAGAAAGTCTAATGAAGGCCATCAGATTTCGTGGATTAGGTCTATTTTTGTGGGCTATTTTAAATAGGCTGGTATTTTAAGCAGAGAACCACATTTTTATTGCATCAGAACTTGCTATCTATAACCCCTAAATATCTAGGAATTACTGAATTACAGAAATATACTCCAAAATATTTCACCTCTGGTTTGCAATAAATGACTTATATGTGTGCAACTGTTGGCTTTCTCAGAAATCAGTTAAGAGGAAGCAACTTTTCACTAAGCAGAATTCATGAGCCCTTGGAGAGGTCTAAGTGTAAAGGATCATAGCTTCACACACAGCAGATTCCAACAGAGTTAACTGTGGAGTCACAGAGGTCTTTGCTTGGTGTTAATCGGTAGATCCATCTTGCTTTTATTACGTGCATTTATACATCTAAATTAATTTACACAAGAATTTCACTAGAGTAAGCCTTTTCTTTTTTCAGAGTCAGATTTAGCTATCAGTGAGGAGATGACTTCTTTCTTCTTGTAACATGCTTATTTGTTTGTGGGAATTGAGAATGGGTGGTAGATTATCCGGATTAACCATCTGAAAATGCAATACTCAAAATGCAGCCATGGGAGAGAAATTTAATCTTTATGTCGACTTAGAAAGTGTTCCAAAACTCTAAGCAATTTACTTCATTTCTGATATTAGACTCTATAAACAAATGTGCACTATAATAGTCAATAAAGGAGTTCACAAAGTGCCAATATTAATACAGAGTCTTAGAGGAATTTATCTGTTTACAGTATCTTAATGTGGTCTCAGTACAATATATAACATTTCCCATTGCAAAAGTTCTTAGCATTATGTTATATTCGATTCTAATAATAAACATTCGATTGTACACACTCAGGAACATTTCTTGAATAATTTTAAGAGGACTTATTCAATGCTTACTATTGAAGCAACTAATTATTGACATTTATAGGAAGATTTTAACTACTGATATTGAACCTATGATATATTACATAAACAGGATGGTTCTACTGAAACAATTTCCTTTATCAATTTATAGGCATTAATTACCTAAAGTATTAAATTTTTCCTCTTGTATTTATAAATTATTGAAAGAAAAAGAAATTATTCTAGGTGTTTTGGATAAAAAACTAAAAGTTTGAAATTATCAAAGAAGCCAAAGAGCAACATATAGTAAAATAAAATATAGGAAATCATATCTTCACCAAAACTAAAGTCAACCAAATTATAATCTTTTGAGGACATTTATCATTAACAAATATACTTTTCAAGGCATATTACAATTTTAATAAAATAATAAAACTGCAAATCTTTAAATATTCATTTTTATTTTCAAGGTTATATTTTTCAGAGTTAGAAGTTTTCTTAGAAACTCTTTGTCCTTTTTTATGCTGCAAGACTTCCCCGCACCTAATCGTTCAATTTTTACAAAAATTGTTTTCAATATATAGAAGGCCATAAAAGACAAATATAAAACTTAAAAAAAATTATTACCAGGAAAATAGAAAGGAGTTATCATTGCAAGCACCTTGTGGGCCAAAAAATAAAACTCGGATAGATACCTCCAAATCCGTTCTGTGTACTTCATTCTCATAAAAGCCCCTTACCTCCCCTAATCGAAACATTCCTTCCTCATCATACATTTTTATTTCTATTTTAGTTTATGAGATCTTATGCAAATATTTTAAGCAGCCATCTTAAATATTTTAAATTTCTAATCTCAAACCTTTTTTTTTTAACCCTAATGTTAAATATACCTTCCTTTTCTTGTTGAGATTTGCTCTGGTATCTTGAAATTACACAAAGTTAGATCATTTCAGTTTCCATAATTGAGGAACTATCACAATGTTCCAATAATACTTTTTACAAACTTAATTAAACATATCTGTATATACAACTTAATCCAAATCTATGGAATGATAAAAGTAAAATAATCCCTTAAAAGGGAAGCTACGACTATCATTTTTTAGCCAGCTTCTCAAGAAAGTATAATTCATGGTCATTTGTTCAAAATCCATTGGGTTGGAATATTTGAAGAGTAATGAGTACACCAGGGAAGATTTATTTTGAAATCCAACTCAACTTCTTATTTTACACTTTATGTTTCCTTATGATCTTCTAATTTTTCTTTCTCCCTTTCTTTGATTTTTACTATAGCAAAAGTTTCTAAGATGACAAGTGAATTACTGAGAAAATGTAGATGGTGGTATTTATATTAATATGGTTAAAGTGTGCAGAACAGGCTTTTTGAAATATTTCATATTTCTCCAACTCATTCCTGAGTATCCATCAAAATGTGTCCTCATGACTACTGAACAGAAAGGAAGAAGGAAGGAAGAAAAAAGGAAGACATGAAACTAGCTCTTTGGAGGAGTTCTGTGTGGATGTGGATAGAAATGTTATCAATAGAATGCTTTTCTTGAGTTTTCTATTCCCATTCATATTTTACATAGAATAGAAACATCTAACAGACAGCAGTATCAGCAATAACGCTACTGATAGAACTTGCAGCCCCTCAGTACCCTGCCTAATATTTGTCTTCAGAAATAGCCAAATAAAAATCAGACATTAAAATAAGAGAAGGTTGTCAAACAGAGTACTGAGAGTGTCTGAAATTGAGATTTGAAATGGCAAATGCTGTTGAAAAAACACAGAACATCAAGAGATATAAAAGGACATTGTAATTTATTGTGATAGCTTTAGAGGTGCTATCACTGTAAGTTGTGTTCCTATAGAAAAGAGGGAATAACCATCCAGGAAAAGATGAATACTTGGTTGAAAAGTGAGGATATGGTGAAAATTTATTGTAGACCAGTATTTTGCTGAGACAGTAAAGGAATAGCTAATATTATTGCTAGATGAAAAATGAAAATGATGACAGTTTTTAAAAAAATATTTTTTGTCCTCATTGTTTTATTTATGTGAAACATATATTCCTGTTTAGGTAATATAGTGTAAGGACTCTTTCAGTGGTACAGGAAAGCATGAATGACTGTGGAGGGTTCAACATAAAAAAGGGTGATAGAGAAATTTTCTGTATTGAAACTGAGGAAAAAGAACAGAATGAATACAAATTCTGATTAGTGTTTGTGTTAGGAAAGGGGAGGGGACAGCCTTTCTCAGTTTATCTTTTCTATTTTCTCTACAAAGTATGCACTTTTATTTAAAGGTACTGTCTACTTAGAGAAGGATATTGAACAAATGAAGTTTGAAATCATTATTTCAGTGAATAGAATCTTTAAATCACATGTACGTCAATGTTGTAATTAGTGACTTTATAGTAACAGTAATCCAAACTATTGCACTCTTGTTTTCTATCAGCTTTGCCTTAGATGAATTTGCTAATTAGATTAGCAGATTTAGAGTTTGAACAAGCTGAATTAATTCTAGAATATTGAAAAGAGCAAAATATTAGATGAGGAAATGCATGCGGAAGATATTTTTCTATGATGACTTGAAAATGAATAAAGAAGAAGAGTAAAAATAAATTACATTGTAGGCAGAAAATAAAATGATTGGTTGATTTAGTGATTTTGGAGTCAAAGCAACTTCCACTTCAAGATATATTTGGTAAAATAAAAGATACGGAACACTTACACTGAAGTAGTCAAAGTTCAAAACCTTGTCTGGACCACTCCTAATAAAGCTATTTTGGCACAGGATAAAATTTACAATAAGATTTTAGAATTTGAAAAGGAGATGCAACAACTTTGAAGAGGGAAGACGATAATCAGATACTCAAAAGGAGCAAAGATGATTTTTCACTTTTTATTTTTTATTTATTCCTTCACTGCTTTTCATTTTTTTTTTTATTATTTTTCTTATACTAACCATAGAAGGGTAATGGTCTTATGTCAGCTATGTGAAATAATGAAGTTTTACTGCTTGTTTGTGAGACCAAGAATTGAGATAATTTAAAAGCTATTACTTCAGAAGGTCAGAGAAAATGTCTTCAGAAATGTAAACTATTCAGTAAGAAAAGAGAACGAAGGGAACTTTCTAAGAGGAGATGATCCATAGACTGTTTGATCATCCACATGTTAGTGTCAGTTTAATGACTGAACTTGATTTATTAGGCACCTTTGCAATTTAGGGATTGTGCTGAAATAAAGTTCCCTACAAATGGAAGTGAAGTTATACACACATATACAGGCCAACCCCATAGACAACTGCCACTTGTGTCCCTGTGGTATTGCACCTTCTGGCTTTCTAACCAGGATGGAGATTCCTTGTAAGAAGAATTTAGAATCCAGGCATTGAGTATGACAAAGCTTTTGTTGAAATGGGTTCTTGAAAGACTACGTGAGAGAACACTTCTCCTCTGACCTGTTCCCTTATTCAACACGATGTTGATTATGTGAATAAATCTGGTCAAAGATCTTTAGAAAAACTCACTAATGTGGTGACTGATAAAAATGGGGCCAGAACATTAATCAAATTTACATGCTCCATTTCTTAGTTTGGTGGATAGGAAGGCCTAGCACTTTAGAATTTTGATTGTGTGACTGGAACATACACACACTGCTAAAACGCAAGAATCCATTTCCAGTTCATTTATTGAAGGATCTACTGGTTTCTGCAAGAATAATTAATTTACTACTTTATTTTATTTCATTTTATTTGTTTTTCTTTGAGACAAAGTCTTGCCACTTAGTTCAGGCTGGCCTCAAACTCACCATGATCCTCCTGTCTTTATTTTCTTTTACTTCACTTTTTTGTCAATAAAATATTATTTTAATAAGAGCAAGACAAATCATTTTCTTCATTAAGACAAAATAGCGAAAAGTTAAAAAAAAAAGATGTAAAAATATTTAAGCATGTCACCCCCTCCAGTCAAATTCAATCTTATATTTTGGGCCATTTTAACATGAATTGTTGTAATTTCTAAAGTGAATGTTGGTTTAAGGAACAGAACCCTTCTTTGTGAGTCCTGTGTTGGTGGTAAAGCATTTTACGTTGGGAAGCAGTGACTTTGCCTCCTACTTCTTTGCTTTTAGTTTTTTGTGATAACAGAAAAAAACCCCAAGTAATTGTTTTGATTTAAAGAGCATTCTAAAAGTATTTATTGGAAAATTGGCCCAGTCTCTGTTCCAAACATAAAAAAAAGAATGTCTAATAGTAAATGACAAAATCATTTTCCACTCTGTTGAAATGCAGAAAAATAGCTTTATAAAGTAAGAAAAGATAATATAAACAAACTGAAGCAAATTTTCTACACATTCTATTTTTATTAAACATATTTAAATTTATACATTGTTGCCATTGTATGTGTAATACTCTCCAATTTAAGTTTGGTGATACAAATTAAAGAGGAAATTTACTTACAGAGATTAAAGTGTTTACAATTTTTTAATTTCCTCCTTTTATTTTCTTATATATATTTGTATTCTTCTGTTTGTCTTTAATAAATCAATTTAATCATTTTTAATACTGCAATCTAATGATACTTTTGGTTGAGCTGGAATTTATAAAACTGCAATCAATTTACTTCTGCTTAATAATTTTGCAACGTTTTTGTATAAACAATGCTTCTATTTATTCATAGGCTTATGTTAAAAATTCCAAGAAGGAAATAAAGAACTGTTGTAATAACAAATCCCTAAGTGTTCCTTGAAACAACCTTATTAAATACACTATATATGCAAATTCAAATCAAACAATAAAAATAAAATCCAATTATTTATGGAACTTAAAATTGAAAATTAAGCAGAAAACCACTCCCATTAGCAATCTTTCCAAGTCATTCTTCTATTTAGAATAACTTAAACTTTGTTCCTCTTAAAAATAAACCTTATAAAAATACATTCATACTTTTAGAAATAAAATTAAACAGTATTTTCAAATTTTTGGAACATTGGTAATGAATTTATAGTAATACCTAAGATGTGGAAGTGCAACTATCTTTAAATCAAAATTATAAAAAGTCTTTATTTTTGACAATACTGTTTTCAAAAAGAAAATTTTGGCTTGTCTGAAATGAAATATTCGAATGGATAGTACTTTAAGACTTTAGTATTTTTAGTAACATGTGTAACTAAATAACTTTTAGATAATTGAGCATTGTGTTTCCATCATTTGAAAATATTTTATAATTTTGTTTGACTGCAAGAAAAGATATTCATATTCCACACTGGGATTTATTCATTCACTTGTTAAAAATTTTTGTATTTAATATTTATGAATTGCAAATGCTTTTTAAAGTGCTTCAGACTTAGGAAGAAGTATGATGAAAGCTTGTCTACATGAAGCTTAACTTCTAATGACATGCATAAAAATAAACGAGGGAATAAATAAGTAATTATTATGGTACAACACAGCAGGGTAAATTTCAGATAGGTAATGAGATGGATAATGATAGGTTTGTAAGATGGGACTGTGATTTTAGGGAAGAAGGCTGGAAAGGTCCTTCACTTGGCAAAGCTCGAGCGAGCAGAATCTACAGTGAAAAAGGGCCAACCGCAGAGAACACTCAGTGACTCACAGGCTATTAAGCTGATGCGCATGGATATGATGGATCCAATAATGCACACACTGCGAGGGATAGAGAAAAATCACGGACCCATTTTCTGTCTGGTGTTTGAACTACAGAGAGAATACTAGTGTCAGAAACGTGGTTTAGGAGACGCTGAGCAGCAGGGACTGCTTTCCAGGCGTCTGTCTTGACCGGAGAAATTTCAGACGTCTGATAAAATGGAGACGTTCAGTAACCTGGCAGGTGAACACACACGGAATGTGGAGAAGTCAACCTCGCAGCACTGGGAGCAAAGGTTCCCGCTCATCAAGCTGCGGGTGCTATTCCGAGTGACGAGAGAGAGATCACCTGGCTGGGAGCTAAGGAAGGACCCCAGATTGAGGGAGGTCGGGAAGGGAGGAACCCTGGTACACATGGACAGACTGTGGGGACAAAACGCTACGTAGGGAGAGGGCCCAACTGAGGGCAGAGGAAGTGGCAATCAGCGCTGGTACACCAAGGGAGTGACAGCACCCAAAGATCAGAAGTTTCGGGGAAGCAGGCCAGGACACAGCACTAGACTGGACGGGCTAGGGGTGCATTGGGAGCTGGTGACAGAAGTAATTGTCTGGTCACCTTAGTACCAGTACTCAATGTAAATGCCAAAGAAAATTAAAATCTGAAAGTGGTACCAGATCTCTAAAATAAACATAACTCATTGTGATTTTTTTCCATTGATTTATTTTTCCTCTCCCACATTACATAGATTTTTTTAAAAAAACAAAAGCACAGAGTTTAGAGACTGCTATTTCATTGAATTTTTTATAATGTACTATTACTTTGTTTTATTTTGCAAACAGTTATAAAGTTTGAGAAGATTTTTTTATACATGGGTATAGATAAGAATGAGTTTAGTGTCTTCTTTTACGCACACCAATTTAAATATGGTGACAATACGTAATAGAAAACGTTCTGTAATAGTGCGGAAAACGCATACATAAGTTTTGTTAGTTCTGGCTGGCACTTCAGACAGCAGCATGGAACAGAGGAAAGTAACAAAATATCCAGATAATCATAAATTCTAAAGAGCTACTTTCATCACTTCTTATGAGCCATCCTACGAATACAACAAAGTTAGTTATAATTAGTGCTAATATTCAGATACAGGGAGGGTAGATCAGAGAGAACCCCAAATCTACTTAGTAAAATATAAACTAAATAGAATAAAAAGTATAGAGCAAAAGTTAATAAAAACCCCAAATCCCATAGTCTTAAGATGTATATACTTCTATTTATATAGAAAAAGCACATTACAAAAATTTAATAACAATGGACCATGTAGGAAAACGTTAGCAGTTGAATATGCAAAAAGATCTTTAGTACAATAATGTCAATAATTATTTATCTTCTAAAACATTCACATGTTCACATACTAAGCACAGCCTTTTTTAAAAAAGCATACGCTAGTTAAATTTTACCTAACTACTTCATCAGAAATTACATAAAAATAAGATTTAAGTTCAACCATTAATGATGATGCACAAATTACAGTGGTTATTTTAAAATCCCGTAAGAAAATCTAGATTTTCTTTGCTTTACATTTTATATGATATTTTACTAGATTTCTAGCACTGCCATTACAAACTGCCACAAATTGAATGGCTTAAAAGGTAGAAATGTACTGTCTCACATTTCTGCCCACAAGTCTATGATGAAGTGTTTGATAGGCTGGACTCCTTCTGAGAGCTGTGAGGGAGAATCAGTCCCGTGCCTCTCCCCTAGCTTCTGGTGTTTTGCTGGCAATTTATGACATTCTTTGGCTTGCAGAGAAACCCTTATTTCTGTTTCTTTACCCACATGGTAATCTTCGTGTGTATCTCCAAATTCTCCAATATCTCCAACCTCTTTAACAGAAATATCTCTTGTATTGGATTAGAGTCCATCTTGATGACTTTATTTAATTGGATTATCTCTAGAAATACCCTATCTCCAAGTAATGCCACAATGGAAAATATTAGGAATTACAATATCACCCTATGAATTTTGGGGTAATGCTATTCAGAACATAATCCACCTCTTAGCTCCCCAATGAACTACTTATCTGCTAAATGTATTCATGAACCCTGAGAATATTTTCTTCTTCCAATATCAACTCTTAATTTATAATCTCATCTAAATATCATCTCAATCAAGTACTGGTGAAACTTGGGGTATGACTTATCTTGAAGCACAATTTCTCTTCATGTATGAAACGATGAATCAGAAAGAATATCTCTTTCCAAAATGCAGTCATGGGATAGAAATTCCCATTTCAAAACAAAATCAGAACAGCCAAAATGTAAGATCACAGTAGTGAGACAAGTGCAAACACTCGTAGGGTGAACCTCATTAGATTTTAAAGCTTGAGAATAATGCACTTTGGTTTGATGATGCTTTGTATCCTGTGGTCATCATGAAGGGACCCCAGCTTTGAGAACCTCACCTGCATCTTCTTCCACAGTACCCAACTTTCTGTGCTCCCTAGGGGTGCTTTCCCCCTGCATCACTGTGCCCTGCCTGGGTCCATGGCTTTACCCACAAAGTCATTTTTTTTTCCTGTAAGTCTGTCTTTGGCTCATTTTTCTTTCATTTTATCCCATTTGTGTACCTCTTTGTCCAGGTTTGTTATGTTTCTGCCAGGAAAATGTATATGAAATATTAACTGGTCCCCAAGAAACACATACATGTCTAAGATATCACAGAAGAGAGTCTTCCATGGACATTTCCTGAATAATTATATCCCTATTTCTGCCTTCTATTTCATGCTTCTCTTGCATGATACATCTAATCTCCTTAGCAAATAGTTGTACACCCTTGGCTTTAAGTGTTTGCTATTTTTGTAAAAAGAAATTCTTCAAATTAGCATACTGGTTTATTTTTATCAAATTATTTTTCAATTTACTTCTCCCCTTTTTCATTTCTACAAGCAGCAAGAAAAAAATCTCACCATGGCTTCAACACTGCTTCAAAATATTCCAATTCATCAAGTACCAATTCTATCTTTCATCCAATACAACACAATTTACAAAAAATATTTTGTGTGTCTATGCTTTCATTCATTTTTGTTTTATAGATACTAATGATGATTTCATCTGAGATCTCACCAGAATTATAATTAATATTCATATTTCTAGCAACATTCTGGTCATGACAATATATAAATTATTTATACTAACAGAACTTATTTGAAGTTCTCTTTTGTGTTTTCCATTAGAACCAATCTTAATGTACGTATTTCTAGACAATCTGGGGTTCCTTAAATCACACATTCTGATATTCTTCCAGCCTTTACTCATGATCTAATTTCAAAACTGCTTCCAGGTATTCGCGGTAGCAACACCCCACTTTTCAGAATCAAAACTGTTGGTTTCCTTATGGCTTAATTAAAGTGCCACAAATCAGATGGCTCCTACAACAGAAATTTAGTATCTCATACTTCTAGAGGCAAGAAGCACAAAATTAAAATGTTGAGAGTGATGATTTTCTTGAGAGTTATGAAAAAGGCTCTCTTCCAAGTGCCTCTGGTAGCTTGTTGGGATCAGTGAGGTTTCATGGCTCAGAGAACATCACTCCAATCTCAGCATGTAAACTACAAGATGTAGTGGGCTGGGTCTGGCAATGTTTCATTATTTGCTGGTAAAAGGATGTACAGTCAGACAGTGTCAAAAGTTTCTATTGAAGTGGATGTTATTGAATTATGATCTCTGTATCCTTGCAGTCTATTGTGTTCTGTGCCTCAATGTACCTTTAGCTGTTGGATTTTAATGTGTCCACAGGAAAAATATAATCTTTGAATAGATTAGAATATATTATATCTAACCATCCTTTGTACATCCAGTAATTAAACACTGGTACATGTGCCTCTTAGCTTGTTTTAATGTTCTCTTTGCTTCTCTCATTTCTCGTTTCTTCCTCAATCTCTCCCCAGTAGTGCCTTCCATTCAATTTAAACAAATGTCCCTGGACAACTATTAAAATTTCTATTAAATACACAGATCTACTTTTTTGTTTTGGTTTTCAAAAACTGAATTATTGATTGAGCGACAGACACAAAAATATGTGTAACACTACTTACAATTTCCAAAATAGAAGCATGCAGAGTGAAATCACCAATTCGGGCAAGTCAGAGTTTCTTCCTTCAGATTCAGAGTAAATTACGTGGTGAAGTTGGAAATAGAAGGTGAGTGGGAGTTTGGTAGATGAACACTTTCCAAGTCCTGGAACAGTCAAGTGAGAATATACTGCAGCATCTGAGTAAGTGGGAATTCAGTGAGTGGCAGGTGGTTGTCAATGCTAGAAGAAAAGCGGAACCCAAATTGGAAAATACTTCAAGTTATCTGAAAATTTCATAGGTAATTTTTACTCAGGGAAACGCATAGAGTGAAAGTTGAAGGTACTAAAATTAACCCTACTGTATTCCAAAAGGGGAGTTCAGTTTCTTTTCTGGCATTCAAAGAGTTTGAAATCTCTCAGGCCAGACAGTACAAGAAATAGCTAAACACATTGAAAAAAAAAAAAAAAAAAAAAAAAAAAGCTAAGGACATGGAGCACTACTCCTTCGAAATCTGGAACGCGAGGCACATCCAGTGGAACACGGATGGAATCCGCCCGCTTCTTTGAAACCGAGGCTGCAGGAGACCTAGAGGAAGCGTTCACTGCTAAAACTTTTGACATCCTGGTGTCTGAGTCTTGATGACAGAGGAAAGGAGGGAGAAGACTTGTAGGGATGGGACCTGAGAGGACCTCACGTTCTCATGACATTTTTCCCGAGGAATGTTGGCAGGATTTCATGAGGAGAAGGTGAGAGCACAAAACTGTGATAAGTCTGAAAGGGAAAGGAAGAGAAATCATTATGAAATACTCTCAGAGCATTTATCATACAATAAAAGCTTACCTCCTAGGATAAAGTATAATACCAGAAGATAATCCCTGCGGAGTGTTATCACTCCCGCCCTATTTTACTGTGTTGGGTTGCCACGGAGGAGCGTGAATATGGTCCATGGGGGTCAGGACTGCAAGAAAATAGACGGTAAATATTACAACCAGTCCAGTGACTAGAAAACAATAAGAGAAATTATACCACTTGTGAGTATAAGTCAGCCGTGAGACCAAGCTCACTAGAAGACTGAGATTTAATTGTAAGATTATAGAACACTTTCTCTCTGACATTTAACCAACAGATCATCTTGGTTCTAATATAATAACCCTGGGAGATGTTGAAAGACCTGCAAGACACAGAGTCTCTGAGGGATAAAGCTTTAAAAATATCAAATTCAAGAGGTGACAAAAATGTTATAGATTTGAAGCTTTGTGTACCTAGTGTGGAAGCCAACAGATATTGCAATACATGTGAAACATCAAGAAAAGCATAAACTCAAGATACAAAGGAGTCATCATACTTGGATTCAAATGGAAAATAGACTTTGAGATCATCAAAATGATTATTTAAAACAACAGTGATCAGTATATTAAGGCTAAATGGATAAACAAAAAAGACCCAACAACAAATATATACTATAATCAGATAAGAATTCTAATAATCAATCAAAGAAAATGCTAGATATTAAAAGCCCTGTGACATAATTGAAAACTCTGAGCTCTGTTTACTGAATGTAGAAAAGAAAACAATTAGTGATCTGGAAGACAGTCCAATAGAAATTTTGCAAACTGAAATGTGATGACAAAAAATGAAGGAAAATAAAAGAGAACAGAAGAGTAAACTCCAGGAAATGCAGGCCAGTATCAAAAGCTATAAAGTATATCCAAGTAGAATAGAAGAGAGAACACAAGCAGTAACGACTTGAAACTTTCTGAAATTAATGATATATACCAAACCACAAATAGAATAGCACATAAAATACCAAGTAAAACAAATGCAAAAGAGCACATTTATTTTGAAAATTGTATAATTAGCATTATAACTCTGAATAAACAAATGGAGGTACAAAAATAGCGTAAGATTGTTCACTATGAATTCACCATGAATTTCTGGCAGTCACCAGTAAATTACTATTGAATTTTTTATCACATACCTGCTCATTTCAAATTTTTAATTTTTTCAATTACTAAAATAAATAGAAATCCCCCACAAACTTGTTGTGATGGTTAATTTTATGTGTTAATTTGGCTAAGCTATGGGATACAGATATTTGGTTAACCATCAGCTTACACGTCAACATGAATATACTTTTTAGATCAAATTAACATTTAAATCAGTAGAACTAACATATCAGATTAATCCAGTCTGTTCAGAGCCTTAAATGAAGAAAGGTTTTGGTCCTCCAAGCTAGAGAGAAAACTGTTTCCAGACTGGTTTTCAATTCCAAGTGCAGTATCACCTCTTTCTTAGGTCTGGAGCCTTTCAGGCCTGCAGATTTCAGATTTCAGATTTGCCAACCTCCACAATCATGTGAAGTAACTGCTTAAAATAAATCTGTCTTTTGCTGTTGGTCTTCCCATTCTTTTTCTCTGTCTGTCTCTCTCTGTCTCTCTTCCCCTTTCTTCTTTTCCTCTCCTTCTCTGTATATACTTTCTCCTCTTCTACTAGCCCAGACACACACACACACACACACACACACACACACACATGGTTATCCTGTGGGTTCTGGTACTCTAGAGGAAGAACTCTGCCTAATATTCTATCTTTCCAGGTATATGTTCAAGTATTTTCATATAAATATATTTGATTCCCCCGAAGTACATTATTTGCATTCCAATAATATAAATACCATTTCCACTAAATTTTCTTCTCAATATACTTTCTGTCAAAATCAATTTTCGATATCTGTATATATAAAATACACAGTGACACAGATCAAATGATTTGAAATATCACTTTTCCCTGAGATTTTACTGATTTATCCAAAATAAATGTATTTCCCTAATGTACAATTTTTATAGTTTTTTATCATTTTCAAAATATTATCAGATTATATACCACATTATAAATATTTTACTTTCCTATTGCTATGTTTTAGACATCTTATGTTGAACTAAAAATGATTCTTTATGTCTTAATGATTTGCGTTGTCAGAAGGTTTCATGCTTAGTCTGTTTTTTAACTCTTACTATTTAACTCTGTTTTTAATTATCGTTACATATTCTTATTCACAAGTCATCTACAGGTCCTCGCTGGGACCAAAGTTCAAGGAGCAGTATTGGCTTGGAATGTCCTGGTCTTATGGAAGAATGAAATGGATCATTTAAACAAGATAGTTTCTCATTATCTTCTGCTCAGAAAATGTACATGCCACATTCACATATCCACTCAAGTTTCCTCAGTCACAGAAGGTGACATCTCCAAGCCTTTATAAGCCTCACTTCAATTTGAGAAGAAAATGGAAATAGAGCTTTTGCAAACAGGAAAGGGACTTTTGTTTCCGTTTTTTCCTTCTTACCTTCAATTTCTTTTCCTTTCCTTTCTTTCCTTTCTCCTGCCCCTCCCCCATTCCCCTTCCCCTTTGAATATGTTCTTCCTATTTCACAATATCTATTATACATTTTGGTCCTCATTTACACCTTCTGTTTCTCACACCAGAGAAAGGATTCGGTATTTACACATGTGTCCTATTTATTTCATGTATGTATATGGGGGGTGGAGGTGTTGAAGGGAGGGTAGGGGAATGGGAAAAATATGAATCAAGATGTAGCATGTACAGGTACAAATTCTCAATGAGGAATATTATCATAAGGTGTACCTAAATGTACCGATAAATTCAATGAGAAAAAAGATTTCAAATTAAAACTAAAAAAAAAAAAATATGGAAGGGGCCCAAGAGTTGGGAGGATCTGTGAGGAAGAAGAGCGTTAGTGGATTAATAAATAGGAATAAATATGTTATATACATGTACTAACAGCCCAAAATAAATGTAGCCATTATGTACTCCATGCATGTAGTAAACAAAAAATGAAAAAATTTCAAATTAAAAAAAATCCCCTCACTAATAACATATCCTTTCCTTATTTATTAACTTGAGTTGTATGTGTGCAGCACATTTATGTACTTGTATCGATCACTAATAGTAGCTCATCTGAAATAAAAAGCAATGTATACAGTTGATATATATCTTCTTGCAAAAGAAAAAACAATAGCAGATTCCAGCCAGATATTGACATGGGTCAGAAACAAGAAATGCACCGAGGGCATTAGTTTCCTAAACTGATTATAACAAATTACCACACACACAGTGATTAAAACAAAATAAATGTATTCCCTCATGGTTCTCAAGGTCAAACCCTAAAGTTATTAAATGGTTGAAACAAAGCTATTGTCACGTGGCACTTTCTTGGGAGAATCTAGGAGAATTGTTTCCCTGTCTCTTTCAATTTCTGCTGGCTGCTGCCTTTGCTTAGCCTGCAGGTGATTAAGGCAACATGGAAGGCCAAATCACCCTGTGTATGTCACACTTCCCTCTGTGTGGGAAATCTCTTTTCTCATCCTTATGGAGATACATGTGAATGCATTTAGGACTCACCTGAAGAATTTAGGGTAATGGACTTCTCAAACTCTATCCCAACATCTTTAACTTAATTATATCTACAGAGAAATTTCATGTCTTTCTTTTTTCCCTCAATGAAATATTATTTAGTATATCAAGGATAAGGATATGAATATATTTTGGCTGCCATTTTTCAGCCTACATTTAACCTATCTCTTTTTTTCTTGTTTTTGCTTGGTTCTATGGCTAGTCCTCTAGCCACAGAAGGTACTAAACTTTTCTGATACTTTATCCACATACAGGAGTGAAACTGAACCATTTTCATAGAACGTGTACTTTAAGCTACACGGAGGGGGAACTGTTGCTGAGTCCCAAATTCAGATTTTTTAGAATTGAAAAGCTTATTTTCCAAGCATTTCTAATGAGTCCAATCTATGTCCACTCAAATATGACCAGGTGGCTGTTTTCAGACCTGACTCCTGGAACTTTTCCATTATAGATGACCAGTTCTGAATGGGTAGATAATAGTTATAGCTGTGCAAATATTCTGAAAAGAATCAATCAACTTAACATTAAATGTAATGTCTAGGGGAAAACCTAGACCATGGAAAATGCAATTATAGCTGCATTCATTAAATCTTTAAAATAGCCTCACCATTTATTTTTGGAAGATTTTATACTTTTCTTAAACTTTATTGAAGTCAACTCATTGATATAAAAGCTATTACCAATAAGCTTAGTAATACAGTTTCTGATGAATCACATTTGATAAACTCACATTTTGTTCTTAAAAGTTAGTAAGATGATAAGCTGACAAACTCAGCTGTTCTGGAAGGTAAAGCATTTTGATTTCTCTCAGGGATAGACAAATGTTCCTTCTGGTATTGTGAAAGGGCTGATTCATCAATATATGGAGGGCTGCATATTGATTTATACCAAGGAGACATGTCAGAATACTGAAGTCCTGTGAAAATGAGCTCCATGGTAGCCTGCATTGGAGTGTTTAATGACACGGTGTTTTACATATCACAGAGAAAGCCTGTTTTCAACTTCTACCAGGTCTCCTTCTTTCTTGGTAGAAGAATCCCTTTGTAGTTCAGAGGCATTTTAGCCAGGTTTTCTTAAAAAATAATAGCACTGTGCCTTTGTATATTGTTTTCAAAGAAATTTCTTCACTTTTTATTTCCACAATACTTCTGAGATGAAAAATGTTATGTGCATGAAAGATGAAAACATGGAGACAAAGATTAAAAGGCTGTTCCATGAAACAGTCTGAGAAGTAATACTAAAAAAAATCATTTTTATACAAAATGGATGTTGAAATTTCCTTCTAGGAAGGCCCACTGGGGAGAAAAGAGTGAGCTGACATGATCAAGAAGTGGTTTTCAGTGACTGTGATCAACAAGGAAAGGGAAAGACAAACTCTCCTCCCACTGAAGTCTTCATAGCCATACATCACTTCTTTCCTTCTTCTAACCTTGTTTCAAATGCAGCCGTATTCAGGTAGGACACATACAGTAAAGAAAAATCCTTCTTAAGATGAATACTATTTCTTTATGTTGCAGTAAAGTATGAAGACGTGTTATGTAAAACACCCTTATTATTAAATATAAATATATAAGAGGCAATCAAAATATACATTGAGTGCTTAAATTTTAAAATATTCATTACAGTAAAAAACCATATTTTCATTAATCTCTTTCAAAATATTCCCCATTCCTTTGAATACCCTTTTCCCTTGGTTCTTACCATTTTCTAAAGCAGGGTTTGAAGTCCTTTTTCATGAATTTCTTTGTGAGATGGTATCAAAAATATGTTGAATGTCGCTGCTGAGTACCATCCAAAAGAAAGACAGGCTTATAACATCAGTGTGTCCTCATCCAAATTATTCACTGGACCTGACACTATTCAACTTCTGTCTCTTAGATTCAAAATAACCATGAAAGATAAGTTTCGAACCAATTCTGCCAATTCTGGGCATAGCAGCAGCCATGACATCTCAATTAAAAACACCCAATGAATGAGGACTTCCAGAAGGGCTTGAGATAGTGCCAAGAGGAAGGGATAAGTGTGTCTGAAGCAAGGAGTGGTTTTCTTTTTTAGGGAGGGGGGTCAATGGAAATGTGTCTTTTACTGTAATAATAATATTCACTGTGTATTTCAATCACACCACACATAATACTATATTGTTTACTGTAAGCTAAATGTCATACGGCAAATCTATAATTTTCTATTTCATGTACCTGGAAATGCTATAATTACTGAACAACTCTCTCCAATTCTGATTCCACTTTGCATTCCCATGTATTTGTTTGCTTTAGCTACCTTCTGTAGTAGTCATTCTTATTTGTTGCTTTGCTTTCCCCATTTGGCTTACCTGCAGTTTACTTTGGTCTGGTAATATTACATGGGAAATTCTAGAAATTAACAAGTCATAAGTTTAAATTTGCTGTCAGAAGAGGATGACTAAACCTTGTGCCATCCTGTTACGTGCCACCGACACCTGAATCATCCTTTTCCCCAGCGTATCTACGCTTTGGATACTATTGGCCTGTTAGTCACTTAGCTCAAGCAGTCTCCCATGAGGCAGCTGGTCTCATGCTTGGTCACAATGGCCACACACTTCTCCTCCACCTCACTGCATAACAGCACATAGGCTATTGCATCCCCTGATGTCACTGCAAGCAGACGAGTAAGCAGAGCACAATAAATTATTTAGAGAGACAGAGTTCGTGTTCACGTAATTTTCACTACAGTATATTGCTGAAATTATTCTTTTAGTATTAGTCATTATTAATCTCTTGCTCTGGCTAATTTATAAACTAAATTTTATCATATGTATGAATGCACAGGGAAAACGCTGTTTTATAGGATTTGGCGCTGTTTGTACTTTTGAGAATATGTTGAGTGTCTTGCATGCTGTCTCCTGAAGCTTAAAATTCCTGAAATTATGTAGCATTTGTCCGTATGTGACGGGCACGTTGCACTTAACATAATGTCTTTATGTTTCTTCCATGCTGCATACGACAAGATTTCCTCCTCCTTTTAAGGCTAAATATTGCTTTATATACATACCAACAATATTTTCTTTATTCATTAATCTGTTGACAGACATTATTCTTGCACATTGTAACTTGTGCATAACTCTGTAATGAATATGGAGATGAAACTATTTCTTTGAGATACTGGCTTCAATCCTTTTGGAAAATAACCAGAAGGGAGATCGCTAAATCCTACAGTAGCTCCATCTCTTACTGTGAGAGGAATCTCCTTATTTTCCAGTAGTGATTGTTTCATTTTATTTTACCACCAAGAGTGTACAAGGGGTCCAATTTCTTCTATTGTGAACATTCATTATTCTTTTTTGTTTATGATAATGGTCCTCCTAACTGGTGTAAGATATTATCTCATTGTACTTTTGATTTGTACTTTGCTGAGGATTAAATGTTAAGGACCTTTTAAAATGTCCACTTGTTTTCTCTGGATAAACACCTATTCAAATCCTTTGCCCATTTATAAGTCAGGGTTTTTTTTATCATTTTGCTTTGGTTTTATGGGGTATTTTTAAATGAATTTTTCACATTAATCCTTTCTCAGGTATGTGAATTGAAAATATTTTTTCTCCCTAAGTATGTTACCTTTTCACTTTGTCGATTGTTTGTATTGCTGAGAAGAACCTATTTAGTTTCCTGTAATCCCACTTGTCTATTTTTAGCTTTCTTGTTTGCAGCTTCATAAACAAGAAATCATTGCCAAAACAAATGTCATGAAGTTTCCCTCCCCTATGTTCACAATTTCAGGCCTGGTATTTATCCACTTAATCTATTTTGAGTTTTCATTTAAGACAAGGTTTCAATTTCATTGTTTTGCATACATCCAGTTTTTCTAACACTATTTGTTTGAAAATCTAATGTTTTTTTCATTGAGTATTCTCAGAACCTTCATCAAACTAGGTTCATCATTTGGGTCCCTTTTGTTTCAGTGGTATATATTGAGTCTGTCTTAGTCTCAACAGCATATTGTTATTGTTTTAGCTTTATCATTGGTTTCAAAATGAGGAAATGAGATTCTTTAGCATTGACTTCTTTCTCAAGATTATATTTGTAGTCTTTTTTTGCTTCTATACGCATTTTTGGATATTTTTGTATTTCTGTGAAAAATTACACTAGTATTTTTAAAGAGGTTACATTGAAATTGCAAATTATTTATGGACATAATTGACAAGTCCAGAAAGAAGGCTGTGCTATGATACCACTGCTGAGTAGAGAGTCCTCTAAATTGAGATAAAGTGATCAAATAGAACCATCATTGTGAGTTGACTCAGGTATAATGCTCCAGAAGATCCTGCTTCAACAAGAGCAATTATTGCATCTTGTACATTTAAAAAAAGTCTTTATAGAATATGAATTTTTGTATTGGTCTTTCACATTTAAAGACAGTTCAATAAGACATTTTAAATGCAAATTCTCTGTAAATACAGAAAATGTCAGAGACACTAGAAGAAATTTTCCCAGGAAAGATTTATTTTTACAAGCTTGATACTAGCTTATCTTCCAAATAAAATATGAACATGTGAGGCAAATGTCATAATAACTAATGGTCAATATATACAGGAAAAATGTTCAGCACTTTGGCCACTAGAGAAATGCAAATTAAAAGAACATTGAAATACTATCTTCCTCCAGAAAGAATGACTAACGTTAAGAAATTAAATAAAAACAAATGCTGGTGAGTCTGTGGGGGAAAAGGACATATACTCTTGGTGGAAATGTAAACTAGTAAAATCACTTTGGAAATCGGTTTGGAGATTTCTCAAAAAACTAAAAACAGAAATTCATTCATTTCTGCTAGTCCGCTTCTAGGCATCTTCCCAAAAGAGTTAAAGATATCATATTATAATGATACATGCATGCCCATGATTTTAGAAGCACAACTTATAATAGCTAAATATTGGAAGCAGCATACATATTGGTCAACAGATGAGTAGATAAAGAACATGTGGTGTTTATACTTAGTGGGGTACTACTCTGTCATAAAGAAGGGTAAACTTGGGTCATTTTATGTAAATGAATGTACCTTGAGGCTGTAATGTTAAGTAAAAATAAATCAGATGCACAAGCTTAGATATTGCATGATTTCTCTCCCATAAGAAACCCAAAATAGAAGTAAAGAGTAAAATGAAAGACAGATAATAGGAGTAGTGAGATAGATGTTTTGCATTAAGGAAGAGAAATGAGATAGAGGCGTAGGGAAAGGGAAGGGGATGAAAAATGAATTAAATTGTGTAATGTACACGTACCAACTCACTGTGATGAATGCAATCATTATATACTACCAACATATACTAACAAAAATTCTAAAATATGGAAAAAATAACCAAAACCACACACAAGCTTATTCCGTATATAGGATGCTTCCAAGTGAAACATGATATAAAAAATACAATATCACCTTGATGATTTCAAAAATTTTTCAACACAATTCCAAAATAATGTGCACACACACACACATATTCGTTGCATAAGTAGCCCAAATTTGTACAACTACTTTCACAAATAAGACATAATTTACAGATAAGATGTGATTTATTTAATTACATCTACTCAGATTTTTTATGGAACCCTCAATAGTCCTCTTCAGGTGAATTAAAAAAAAAGCTTTCTGACATAATATAAAATTTGTCATTTGCATGTGTATAATAGGGGGGCCATTCTTGCTTATTAAATTTATATACAAAACTGTTTTTCCATAGTTGGTAACACTGAATTCCTGACATCTTTGCCAATGGACTGACAATGGACTGTAGAGTAAATTATAGATTCCCCTATAATTCATAGATGGAAATTATCGACTCCTTTCTGATAACCCATACTCTGAAACCTATTTTTATGTTGAAAATTCTTTCAGCCTTCAAGAGTATAAACGTTGTACCCTGGACATTTATCCAGTACCATTACAATTGTCCTTCACTCTCCAGTATTTCAAACCAATGTAATGCAACTTTCTTTTCCCTAAATCATGTACTAATTACTGCTAGCTAGAATGCAATTAGCAATGAAGAATTTGTGCTTCCAGGACAGCTCCTTGCTTTTCTGCTAATTCAACATCTATATATTGAGTACTATACTGTCGGGAGCAATGCTACATAATTTTAGGGAAAAATCATTTGGTTAGCCTATTTCTCCTGCCTACAACCCAGCTATGGAATTCCGAGACATAATTGCATTTTGGCCTCAGGTCACAACTGAGACCTCAATGATCCGGTGATGCTGTGATTCTCCAGGACAAGAAACATCCTGGGAGCTGAAAACCTCCTGGGAGGAACAAAACATCCACTCAGTTCCTCATTGTTCTTGGATCTTTACCATCTTGTTTACGCGGATGTACTGAACTCTCTGTAAGCCATTTGTTACCTTTGTTTCTCCGGATGGATGTACTGAATAAATGGTGCAGTAAGCTGGGGGCTTTTGTCTTTGCTGCCCAGAGCAGCACTGATCAGGCCCAGAGCTCAGCTTCTTCTCAGTCTCATTTGTCTACCTTTCCTGTAATTTGCCGTGTGCTGCCGTGGCTCGCAGGAAACCAGGACTCACTGCAGAGGTTCTGGTAACGTCCCCTTCCCCTGTTCCCTACACTATACATGTGGCAGCAACTATTGTACATAATTGGATCACAACAGTAAACAAAAAAATATAAACCCTTGCTTTGACAGAAAATACATTCTAGCACAGTTTCACCAAAACAATTTGAATTTCTATTCATTTGCTACCAGAAGGACCTACTTTTACCATAATTCTTCATAGAGTTGAGAAAGACAGGAATAGAGCTTAGCAAAGCCTAAAATAAATGAGTATGTCAGTGCACTAAAAGAGGCCAATGATTTAAGAATTTTTCTGAATACCATCTCTTTTAATCCTCATGGAAATTGTATTTCTCAGTAAGGAGACTGGTGCTCAAGGTGATCGCACAGCTTGTATTTGATGTAACTGAGTTAAAGCCCCTGTTTTCCTTTTTAAATCTGGTTGCTTAGAGGGAAAGACATACTGTGATTGTTTGTAGCACAATTATTTCCTTAGAACACAAACAAGCACCTAAATGATATTGATTTACTTTTATATATTCTTTTAAAATACACTAACACCTTTTCTATAGGACAAACAACAAAAATATAAATGTTCCAATACTCCCTTCCCAAAAATAAAATTCTTAATCGTGTCTAGATTAACCTTCTTGCTTCCTTTTCCTCAAATATCTACCTCTCAGTTCATATTTTATTCTCACTTATGTTTCTCTGATGTCTCTTTCTAGGAATTCCCTCACTTCCTCTCTCAGGAAAGCCACATAGTTCATATTTTATATTTTCAGGTAAAATTACGCAAATTGAGTGCTGTTTACTACATCCATATATCTGTTTCTCCTACTTGTTATCACCCTTGCACGATTAAAGTTGACTTCTTATTTATTTTCACTGTGGACTTGTAAACTCTTGGAAGGATCACATAGTGTAACCTTTGGTGAGTAGAGTTGCTTGCATGGACCCAGATATATAATGGGAGCTCAAAGCTAGAGGAACGGAGGAGAATCATCTCAGAAAAACAAATGGAGAGGGATTATTTTCCCCATTTGAGCATCATAAATGTGGGAAAGTACTCAAATTTGGTTGTGAACAGAGAGTTTGGAAGAAAGAAAAGTACTAAGAAGTCCAAACAAGATTTTAGACAGCAGAGCGGAGGTGAGGAAAGGCTTCAATCACATCACCAACTTCCAGGCTTGGCAGCACAGAGCAGAGGTTCCCGTGAGAGAAGAATAGAAGAGTGATGGACCCAGAAAACACACCTAGTGCAGATCACAAGCATGTGAGGAAACGGACCTGGAATCTGCATGGCCTATGGGCCCTCGGGAAGTACTGTCTATCCCTTCCCCTTTCATCACAGCAAGGAGGAGCCACGTTAAGAAGGTCATAGTACACACAGTGGCGAGCCACCGTGACCAGTTCTTGTCTGAGTTTACATTTTTGGGAATGAATGTTCCTACATTTTCTTTTCTCCGGGTGCCAGAAACAAAAATAGTACACTGAATCCACAGGCGTGGACTTGAGAGGTATTTTGGCTATGGCAGAGAGCTTCTGAGGACACTGCTAAAAGCCCTGAGATGTGTGAGGGAGGGAAGGTTGATTTCCACTTAGGACCACCTAATTGTCAAAGTAGCTGCAACAGTTCTGGGGAGAATGAGCATCTCAGGAGCTAGCTAAATTTCAGGCAAGAGCAGAGAAGGATGGAGGTCGACAAGTTTCCAAAAGTGTCTCTTCCCTGTGGTATGGAGGATCACAACCCCCATGGCACCCAGCCACAAGGGGGAATTTTAGACTCCAGCTGCCAGTGTCATCTCTGCCCTTGGAATCCACAGACAAAACGACACTAGACTAAAGCTCTGACAGAGTAAATTTTAATTTCTGTCCTAGCTGATCAAAGAAAGATTCATAAAATCAACATTTCTGATTCAGAAAGCACTAAGCAGGAAGTAGATGAATGATAACGCCTTTTCCTGTGGTGTTATGGTACAATGGTAATTGTCTACATTACTAACCTCATAAGAAATATGTGTGTAGAAACTGAATAGAAGAAAAGTTTAGAAAATAAGTGTTACATATTCTAGCATTACCTAGAGACTGAAAAGTAAATCCTATGAAGTTACTTCTGCTTGGTTCCCCACCAGTCCTTCCCGGCTGGCCTTTTCTAGCTTTTCCCAGGTGGATGGTTATCAACTTTGGGTCAAAGGAGAGTCACTTGGATAACTTTCAAGCAAAATTCATGCTTATATCTCACTCTCAGACACTTATGCACAAGAGGTTTCAAATGCAATTTGAAGGCAGAAGTATGTTTAGGTATGATAAATAGAGGTACACACAGGTATTCCTACAAATGTAATCACATTATGCCTATTATTACATATAGAAGTATAAAAATATAAAAATATAAAAAACATCTGCATCATACAAAGTGTATATGTATTTATAAGCAAGTATAGTGTTTATATATTACATTAACTTTATATTCTAACATTTTTTGACATAGATCTTTATAATTTATATTTAGATACAATATTTAAACATGTTACAATGATGGCATATATGTATGGATGAATGTAAAATCACACTTCTAGTAGTTTTCACAAGGCAAGTAAAATAACATCAGCTGCTTAGAATTGTGATAATTAATTTAAAATAACTTCTACTGAACAACTCTTATGTGCAAGTCCTTGGAGTGTTGTAATGAAGAGGAATGGTGAAATAGGATGGAGAAGTGTGCTAGAATCAGAAAGCATTTGTTCTATGAAAAACCAATAGCCAACATCATACTAAATGGTCAAAAATTGAAAACTTTCCTGCTAAAATCAGAAACAAGACAAGGATGTCTGCTATTACCAATCCTGTTCAATATATTTCCAGAAAAATTAGCCACAGCAATTAGACAAGAGAAAGATATAAAAGGAATAAAGCAAGGGAGGTCTTTCTGTTTTCTTTTGTCCTCTTCAATCTCTTTTTTCAGAGTGCTATAGTTTTCAGTATAGAGGTCTTTTACTTCCTTTGTTAGATTAATTCCTAGATATTTCATTTTTTTGGATTGTTATTTTTGAGGGTTGAAAGATTTTGTAGAGTAGCTGGATACAAGGTCAACACTCAAAAAACTGCCTTCTTGTACACAAGTACCAGACTCACTGAGAGAGAATTTAGGGAAAGAATGCCTTTCACAATTGAATCCAAACTGCTGTATAGATTTAATGCAATGCCAATTGAAATTCCAACAATATATTTCACAGAAGTAGAGAAAACAATCCAAAAAATTCATTTGGAACCAGAAGAGACCTAGAATAGCAAAAGCAATTCTAGGCAACAGAGACATGGCAGGGGATATCACAATCCCCAATTTGAAACTATATTACAAAGCTACAGTGATAAAAATAGCATGGTACTGGCAAAGAAACAGACCAGAGGATCAGTGGAATAGATTAGAAGATGCATAAACAACTCCAGACAGATTCAGCCACCTCATCTTTGACAAAGGAGCCAACTATCCTCACTGGAGGAAAGATAGCCTCTTTAAAAAATGGTGTTGGAAAAACTGGATTTCAACCTGCCAAAGATTAAAATTAGACCTATATCTATCACCATGCACTAAATTAAGATCAAAGTGGATTAAATATATATATAATATAATATATAATATATTATATATAATATATATTATATGTAATATATAATATATTATATATAAATATATTATATATATTAAAACAGAAACACTAAACTTGCTGGAAGATAAATGAGGTAAAAGTCTTGAAGACATTGGCATAGGAAAAGACTATGAACAAAACCTCAGTAGCACAGAAACTAGCACAAAGAATCAACAACTGGGATCTCATCATATTGAAAAGCTTCTGCACTGCAAGAGAAACAACCAAGAGAGCTAAGACACAACCTACAATGTGGGAAAAAAATTTTAGCAGCTGTACCTCAGACAAAGGTCTACTATCTAGAATATATAAAGAATTGAAAAAAATCAGACCACCCAAATTCAAAGACCCAGTTCAAAAATGGGCATCTGAAATGAACAGACATTTCTCAGACAAGGAAGTAAAATCAGCAAATAAATATATGAAAAAATGTTCAATATCACTGGTGATTCAAGAGATGCAGATGAAAACACTGAGATTCCACTTCACCCCAGAAAGAATGGCTGCTCTCAAGAATTCAACCAATAACAAATGCTGGTGTTTGTGTGGGGAGAAAGGAACTCTTCTTCATTTTTTGTCGGAGTGCAGACTGGTGTAACCATTGTGGAATACAGCATGGAGATACCTCAAAGAACTAGCACTAGAGGTCCCATTTGATCCAGCTATTCCCCTCCTGGGTATCTTCCCAAAAGAATTAAAAGACTCATACCACAGCAATATATGTGCACCCATGTTTAGAGCAGCACAGTTTGTAATAGCTAAAGCTTGGATACAGCCCAAGTACCCATCAACTAGAAACTGGATAAAGAAGATGTGTGTTTTTCTTTTTGTTTTGTTTTTGTTTTAATAAAATGGAGTACTACTCAGCCATAAAGAATGGGAAACTAGAGACATTCATAGCTAAATGGATGCATATTGAGGCCATATTCTTAAGTGAAATAAATAAGACACACATGTGTAAATGCTGAATAGTCCCTCTGGTGTGAGAAACTGAAAGTGTAAATAAGGATTAAAATGATTAAAATGAATAACTGATAATGTGAAATAGGAAGAAAAGGTCCAAAGGGGTAGGGGAAGTTGGAGGGGTAGGGGAAAGAAAAGAAGAGAAAAGAAAAATTATGAGAAAAGGAAAAAATGGAAAAAAAAGTCTTTGTAAAGAGGGAAGGGTGGAGAGGGTGAAGGGAGGACAGGAAATGGGGAAAAAATAAGAACCAAGATACATCATGTAAAGGTACAAGCACCCAATGATAAATGCAAGTGTAATGTATACCTAAAATGTACCAATAAAAGAATTTTAGGAAAAAAATGTGCAATGAGATTGAAGCACTAATACAGATTAATAAAGTCTTCCAGTAGAGTAAAGCCCAATAATGGACAGGTTCCCTGATGAATTTTGCCAAACTTGAAAAGAAAACCTAATATCTGTGATCTTCAAACTATCCTCAAACACATTCTACAAAGTATCATCCTGTTACCAAATCTGATAAGGACACAACAACAACAAAACTCTAGAACAATATAATTGATATCATAGCTGTAAAAATCTTTTAAAAATTTTGTAAATTTAATCGAAACAACACATTAAAAGTTTGAACACATTGATTAACATGATTTCATTCTAGGCAGGCAGTTTGTGTATACAAATTAATAAATAGAATATACTTCACAAGTAGAATCAAAGATCAAAATCACCTAATCATCTTACTGGATACAGAAAAGGCCTTTGGTAATATTCTACATTAGTCCTATTAAAAACCCTGAAAAAACTAGGTAGAGAAGGATCATGCTGGATCATACTAAAGGCTATGTATAAAAAGTCTTTTGCCAATATCAGACTAGAATGGGAAATAAATATGAAATCGTTTCCTCTAAAATCAGAAACCAGACAAGTGTGCCCATATTCACCGATATTTTGAGTATAGTACTGGAAACTTGAGACATAGAAATCAGGCTAGAGAAACAAACAAAATGAAAACAAAAGGAAAAAATTCAAATGAATTATGTTTGCAGATGACGAGAGTGTATAATTTCAAAAATTAAGGACTCTGGCAAGTCTTAGAACTAGGGCAAATTCTACAAAGTAACTAGATTCAAAATCAAGTTGCAAAAATTGTAGCTTTCCTGTACATCAACAATGAACTTGCTGAGAAAGACCTCAAGAAAACAATACCATGGGCCGGAGATTTAGCTCAGTGGTTTCACCGCCTGCCTTGCAAGCGCAAGGGACAGAGTTCGATCCCTGGTACCAAAAAAAAAAAAAAAAAAGAAAAGAAAAGAAAAGAAAACAATACCATTCAAAATAGCCTTAAAAACTACGAATGACCTTTAGCAAGAGATATAAATTCATTGTGAAAAAAAATTGAAGAAGATATTGGAAGATGAAAAGAACCCTTAAAATCATGAACTGGGAGAATTAATATTGTTGAAATGCCCATAATACCAAAAGTGATCTACCAATTCAGTATAATTCTAATAAAAATACCAGTGATATTCTTCATATGACTAGAAAAAAATCCTAAAATTCATAGAGAATCACAAGAGAGCCAGGGTAGCAAAATTCATCCTGGGCAAATAGAGCATTGCTGCAGGCATCGCCATACCCAATTCCAAAATACCCTGCAGACAGAAGCATAACAAAACCAACATGGTTTTGCCATAAAAGTGGACATGTACAACAACAGAAGAAAATACAGCATCTAGGGCAAAACCTCCATGTCTTCAGGCATGCTTCTCTCCATAGGAGCCAAAATATAGGTTAAAGAGAAAGAAAACCCCTCAATAAATAGTAATACAAAAATTGGACTTCTGCCTGTAAACAACTGAAGCTAGATTTCTATCTCTGACCTGATTTATAAATCAAATCAAAATAGGGTAAAACCTATTGGAAAACCTGAAACTAGTAGAGGGAAACATAATGAAAAATTGATATTGGATAGGCAATAATTTCTTCCCTAGGAATCTAATAGCTGATGATTCACTGAAAATGAGATTACATTCAATTAAATAGCTACTTCACAGCAAAGAAAACAATCAATAGGATGAATCAACAGAATACAGGAAGGGAGAAAATCTCTACTGACATTCATCTAACGGGATTAATATCCAAGATATATAAAGAATTTTAAAAATTTAACATCTTATGTACAAGTGATTCAATCAATGAAGGGCAAATTTGTTGAACAGACACCCCTCATAAGAAGACAGAGATATCCAAATACATATAGGATCATTCCCCGTCTCTTTAGCTGTCAGGGAAATGCAGGTCTGTAAGCCAAACTACAATTAGATTTTATCTCACCCTAATACAATGACCATTATCAAGAACACAAAAAGTAAAAAATGCTAGTGAGAATGTGGGGAGAAATGAACACTTTTACACTGCTGGTGGGAATTCAGTTTAGTACAATAAACATACAAAACATTATGGATGTTCCTTAGAAAATAAAAAACAAAGAATTATCAAATCCATGTATGTACTCAAGCTATGTACTCAAAGCAATATAACCAAGTTTATGGTGATATTATTCAAATACCCAAGGTAAATGCCCACTAACAGATACATTAATACAAATACTGTGGTTTAGATAGACAATAGAATATTACTCAGCAATAAAACATCATGAGTCATGTTATTTGCAGAAAAATGTATGGTGTTGCAGATCATCATGTTAAGTGAAGTAAATGCAACTCAGAAAGAAAAGTATCATATATTTTCCCTAATATGTGCAATCGGGAAGGGGGAAGAAAACATACAAATTGAAAGGGAGCAGCTACTAGAGAAGAGGAAGGGGAAAGAAAGACACAAGAGGGGCACAGTGTAGTATGAGGCAGAAGAGTGTGGACATGATCAAATCATGATATATACATGTGTGAAAACGTCACAAGATGATCTACTGGCTTATAGGCACTGAAAACTAAATTATATAAATATATCCAAATGAATTTAAGTACGGAATTAATTTTATTTATTTATTTATTGTTTTCAGAGATAACGTCTCACTATGTAGTTCAGGCTAGCCTTAAACTCATTATACAGTCCAGGCTGGCCTCAAAATTGTGGTGATCCTCCTACCTCAGCTTCCCGAGTTCTGGGATAACAGTCATGGACCACTGCATCTGGCTAGAATATTATTTATATACTTAATACTTATGCACTAATACAGTGTTTTACATTTTGCCACACTTGCGGTAGCTCATAATATAAAAGAATACTGTAACATAACCTGTAATGATGAGAATAGAGTATATGTAATAATTTCCACAACTGAATTTTTTTTTTTCTTAAATTCATTTATTGGTACATTTTAGGTATACAACACATTTACATTTCTCATTGGGAACTTGTACCTTTACATGATGCATCTTGGTTCTTATTTTTTCCCCATTCCTAGCCCTCCCTTCACCCCTTCACCCTTCCCTATTTACAAAGACTTTATTTCCATTTTTCCCAGTTCTCATCATTTTTCCTTTCTCTTCTTTCCTTTCCCCTGCCCCTCCCACTACCCCTACCCCTTTGGACCTTTTCTTCCTATTTTGCATTATCAATTATTCATTCTAATCATTGGTACATTTGAGGTATACAATATAATGACATTCATCATTGGAAATTTGCACCTTTACACAGTCTCTCTTGGTTCTTATTTTTCACCCTTGCCCAGCTCTCCCTTCAACCCCTCCATTCCTCCCTATTTACAAAGATTTTGTTCCTATTTTTCCATTTTCTCATATTAATTCCATTCTCTTCTATCCTTTCCCCTAGCCCTCCCACTTCCTTCCTCTTTGCCCCTTTTTTTCCTATTTCACACTACCTATTATACATTTAGTCCTTATTTACACTTTCAGTTCCTCACACCAGAGAAACTATTTGGTATTTATACATGTGTGTCCTTTTTATTTCACTTAAGAGTATTGCCTCAATGTGCATCCATTTAGCTATAAATGTCTCTAATATCTCATTTTTTTAATGGCTGAGTAGTGCTCCATTTTATAAAAAAAAAATACATTTTCTTTATCCAGTCTCCAGTTGCTGGGCATTTGGGCTGAACAAGTTGGAACAGAGGTTAGGTAGAACTCTTGAAGACATCGGTGTAGGAAAAGATTTTATGAACAAAACCTCAGTTGCCTGCGAACTAGCACAAACAATCAACAAGTGGGATCTCTTCTTATTAAAAAGCTTCTGCACAGCAAGAGAAACCAACAGCAGTGTGCAGAGATAACCCACAATGTGGGAAAAAAAACTTCACCTACTTTTCCTCAGACAAAGGTCTACTATCTCGAAATGATAAAGAACGTAAAAAGATCAGACCTCTCAAATTTAAAGACCCAATCCGAAAATGGGCATCTGAAGTGAACAGACATTTCTCAGATGAAGAAGTAGAAATAGCAAATAAATACATGAAAAAAGGTTCAACATCACTGGTCATTCAAGGGATGCAAATGCAAACAACGCTGAGATTCCATGTCACTCCAGAAAGAATGGCTGCTATCAAGAAATCAACCAATAACAAATGCTGGTGGGGTTGTGGGGAAAGGGGAACCCTGCTCCACTGCTGGTGGGAGTGTAGACTGGTGCAACCACTGTGGAAATCAGTATGAAGATACCTCAAAGAACTAGGACTGGAATTCCAATTTGACCCCGCTATTCCACTTCTGGGGATCTTCCCCAAAGAATTAAAAGAATCATACCACAGTGATATATGTGCACCCATGTTCATAGCAGCACAATTTGGGATAGCACAATTGAATATTTTATGACTTAGGAATACATTTCTTTCATAAATATTATAGGAAGTACATCCCTTCTATTCATCTGAAATTAGAGAAATGTCCTGATTTGTTTTATATGTCACAATATGATTTAAAAATAGTTGATATTTACAAGTGATACATAAACACTGTGGTATTATTTGATATCTTAAGTAGTATCAGCTAGAGCAGTAATGTAGAAAAGACAAATTCTTCATGGAAATTGTGAAACTTACTATAAATTGAGAAAATTTTATAATTTATTAAGCTAACCTAAATTTAAGATTAATCAGGCACAAGTAGAAACTTAAATATCAAATTCACACATTTCTAGAAGGCTTTTTTGTTGTTATTCTGGAATTAATAGTTTCTATGTATGTAGGTGACATAACTGAGTTTCTAAAAAAATATGCTTGATGATATTCAATGAAATATGGCATTTTGTAGGCCATTACTAAAGAATCTATTATTTCAAGAATAGCGTTCACATTTTATCCTCTGAATTCTTTACAAAGAGTCACAGAGAAACAACAACGCAAGCTAAGAAAAGTGATTTCTTATACTTCCAAAGCCATACATCTAATGACTCAGTTTTAACTAGCAGAGTGTAGGTGTTATTTTTGATGGTGACAATACTGCATATTTATGGATACCATTTCCTGAAGCTATAAAACCAAAAGCATGTGAAGCAGAATTACTTTGAGATTCTTCTAAAAAATATGGAGAAAAATGCAAGAAATCATTTTGCCCTTTCCATTTTTGCTTTTTTCTAATAAAATTTCTTTCTCTGTGTGCTCCACTGCGGAAGAGGAGAAGGTAAACAATCCTGTTGCTAAGCTTTCTGCTAGCACTGAAGTTGCAGTAATGATTATGGACCCTGAATTCAGTTTGTATTTGGGGATTTAAAAATGTACAGTTTATACCATGATATTACCGATCACAGCAAAACATATTTGAACCTTCCTTTTCATTGTTTTAGTTTAGATTTTTAAGCTGATTTCTCTTTCCTGAAGATTTTGCATCAGCTTACTAACATGAGAAAGGCAGAAATTCAGCCTTGCAATTCAGCATGAACATTTCAATGATTTTGTTTTCTGTATGATCATCAGTATTTTACTTCCCTAGCTGCAGACCTGCTGAGATGTGTATTTAAGTGCAGGGGTACAATATTAGCTTCGTACAGCAGGAAGAGAAAACTGTAGCTTTTCACGTTTTTTAAGTCTTTTCTCGGATCCTGATTGCGAGCTAACGGGTAATAATTTCCATCTGGTGTGTTTGCACCTGCTTTACTCCCTCGGTCTCCTCTTTCCCTTTGTGTAGAAAAGTTTATGCTATTTCCTTCAAGAGTGGTTAAGATCTACTCTGGTTAATAATACCAATAATAGCAAACATTTTGGCTCACATGGCTTTCATTAAAAACAAACTTTAATTAAAAAGTTACTTAAGTCATGAATGTACACTTTTTTAAACTAGAAAACAAATATGAAGAGTTCTTGTTAGTTGATTTCATTTTACTTAATCTTTTCTAAAGCATCAATCACTTGAAAACTCTTGAGAGGAGGTTGGAAAAAATTATAAATGAAATAAAGTTATAGCTAATTTTTTTACAAATAAGTACTTTTGGAAGTATTATAGAAATACCTGAGAGAGAGAGCGATTTATACAAAATCCTGGAGATAGATATTTCTTTCTTGTATAAACAATATGCTTCACACAAATAAAGCATTGAAAGTTCAAAACTGACCTTACATTTCCAACTAAATTATGTGACGGAAGTTGTAGATAATTTGTATATAAGTATACAAATTATAAAAATTATATAAATTATACAAATTTTACAAAGTATATACAATTTTATATGTAAGATTCAGGAACACAGTGAACATTGCTACTGAATGACAACCATTTGACTTTTGAATAGTGAAATACAAGGAAAATAAGGGTTGCAATGTTGTTTTAAAAAATACACTCTCATCCATTAAAAGGTCCATTTCATATAATTGGCTACAACTGATCTGATAGTTCATCCAACAACAATTCAGGGTGTAGTAATACCATTCAGAATATTATTACTAATGTGCAATAAGTGGAATAAACCTAGGGCCAAACAAAAGACTAGTGTATTGTATTGCTCATTAAATTTTTTCAAGAAGTTCATTGGACATGACATACTACGGGTGTATACAATAAAGTTTAGAAATACAGACTCCTTTATCTTAATTCATTTTACTGAGACAGCCAGTATACTGTTGGATCAAATATGTAAAGCCTTCACCAGCTTTAAGTTATATGACTACTTATAAAATTTCTTTAAATCCTATAGTGCCGCCTCCTATTTAACTTTAAAGTGGAAGTAATGATACTTCTCAAAGATTACGTGTTCTTGTGTTAAATGACTCAGTCCATATACATTGTATAGTAGAGCCTGGCAAATACGATGGAAAGAGCTTTACAAGTAGTGTAGCTCTTTATAGTTACTTTGGAGGGTTTAATGTCATTATCATACTATTATTAATTTCAACTCTATGGAAAGGATTCATGTTTTCTTCTTCAGTGTCTATCATAATTAATGCACATTTGCATCCAAACATTAAACATACTGCACCAATGATCACTGTTGTTGTTAGTATGTTTTTTCTGATTTTCTCCTTGTAATGAGTTTCTGAGTAAAAACAATCCCATCCATCTGTGAAGTATATGGAGTCCCTGACACCTTTCAGACAGGTCAAAGTGAACTGAATGACCTTGATATGATAGTTTAAAATGACATGCACTTCAGGCTTAGAAATGTCTTGTGTTGAGAACTGGTTAAGCTTCACTGTAGTAATTGTGAATATGGTATATAATGTAGGAGATTTATTTGTATTTTAAATAATATCAAAATAAAATGCATTGCTTAATAAATTTTTAATATAGTACTATAATGCTTTTTTTGCTGTCATAATGAAATATACTGAAAATCACCAGATGCTTCTCGTCAGTATAATTTGATAAGAGTTGTATTTTCTCATCTTATATGAGCTTCCTGCCTTGCATTATATATTCCATCTAACTCTGTCTGATATTGCAGTACTTGTCAAATTAATGTGTAATGAGTGAGTGCATGTGTATTTAAAGTGAATGTTTTGGTTTACTGTACATTTTTCTAAATTTATAGGTAGTTTTTATTAACTTATTTTGCTCTAGAAAAGTCAGTATATGATCTTCTACTCCAAATGTTTACTGAAATATTTTCTGCCTAAATTTCTCTTTATTCATTAATTGGTTGCAGATAGATAGATCAATAGATTCATAGACAACCAGATACACAGATAAACATATTCATAGAAATACAAAGTGTTTCTTCATATCCCCAAAAGAGAAAAAATAAAGAAGACAAATGGGATATAGAAATGGATGCTTGTACTGCATTTGACTTTCAAAATTATTTGAGTAAATTGATGATGAGGACATAAATTCAGTTGTTGAATGGCAGAATAATGTATACAAAAATATCACAAATGTGGAGACATTTAAGAAAAGTGCATACTGAAAAAACAGGGAATTGGAGGAGGATGAAGGGGAACATAATGGGGCAATGAAGGGCAGAGATGGTCAAAGTAAGTTATACACATTCATGAATATACAAAATTTTAACTTATGATTTTATATAATGAATGTTAACTAATAAAAAGTTCTGTTTTTAGAAATCTAAGTTTTGGATAGATAAAGTAGAAATGTAAGCGTTGAATAAGAAACTAGAATAAGACGTAAATTAATTTGTCCCATATTTCATTACTAAAGAAAGAAATGGAGGTAAGCAGAAGGTGATTTCAGCTGAATTCTTCTTAATAAGTAGCTTGATCCAATAATGCAAGCCACTATCCCAGATTACATGGACTTTGACAGAAAATCTACAGAAATAAAGATAGGGGATCATATGTAGTGAACCAGTTACTTCTCAACATTAACTGAGACATTGTGATTTCATTATATAGACCAGCATAGCTGTATGAAATAGTCTTCTGGAATATTTTAAACCCCTCTTCATTTCATGTATGAATTAGTTTGAGCATCAAATAAAAATAAATTACACATTTTGTTTGTGAAAGGGAATAATTATTAACTCAACCCAAATAATTATAAAACAGTACATCCAATTCAAAGGAGCACAATGGAACAAAACATGAATTCTTAGAATTGGCAAATATGCTTCTGTAGGCATTGAAGGATGGATCTTGGCTAAATAGGACTAGGGGAGATATCTCTGGCAGGAAGAACACATGTTTAAAAATAAGCATGGGAAAGTTTTCTAATTTTAGCTTTTCATTTTTATTTCATTTTCATTCTTACAATCATTGCACAGGTTAAATATAGTAGCAGGTAGAGAGATACAAATGTCTCTAATGACAATTTTATTTTTGTATTCTAACATTGATAAGGAATTATTTTAGGTTTCCTGACATAGTTAAGATAACATTAAGATTTAAGAGGTGCACTTATTAAATGTTTTACACCAACTACTTTAAAATTTAGTTTGTAGTGTTTAAAACTCATTTGCCAATCATCCCTGGTTATCTTTATATGTAATCATAAATACTAATGAATGTATTTCAATAGTAACATATATGAATCGCACCTTTTTTAGTATAGGATGTGAATGGTTCAATTCAGGTTTTAAAAATTAGCTCAAAAAACCTGAACAATACACTTTATGCTTCTACTTCATAACATTTTTCTAAAATGTTATTGCTATAAAGAGCAACTTGCAAAAGTTTTCTATGACTGTATTTTTAATATAGTATAACTTCTGAGCTTGCTGACATATTATCCTAGGCCAATGGCATTCTTCTCCTTCTAGTTCTTCCTAATAAGTTGATCCTTTCTGGGAATTATTTCCATAAGATAATGAAGTAGGATTAGAAAGGAATGAGGAGCAATGTTATTAACATACCCTCTATCTTAGTTACTTTTCTCTCATTGCTGAAACAAAATGCATGACACCCAAAGTTAAAGGGGGAAAGGTTTATATAGCTCAGTTTATAGGGATTTCAGTCCATAGTCAGCTGGTGCCAAGGCAGGTTGGCATGGCAGAGGGGCATTACAAAAGAGAAACAGTTCATTGCAGGCAGAAGTCAACAAAGCAACAAAGAAGACAACCACAGCTCTCTGTATCCCTCATATCTCATCCAGGCAATTTAGTTTGGGTAGCACTCACACCCTTAATCTTAGTGCCCTTAATCCTAGCATTGCATTGTAAATCAATCCCAGCATCACACACTCTAGATGCAGCCAGCTCTGAAAAAGCCCTACCTATGACTCTATGAGGCTCTGGGGGGCATCTAGACACAAGCCATTAGCCACCCTTCCCTACACAAAGCACTGTGGCCTTATCCTAGACATAATAGCAGTTGTATTTATTTTACTTCAGTTATAATGGCAAATTAAAATACAAAAGAAGGAGGGAAGAAAAACAATTGCTCAAATTATTGTTTAGGAAAATTCATATAACTTTGCCCTCAAAATTGTTATCCACAAACCAAAAATATTTTAATGAATTTCATGAACTGCCTTAAAATTGTTGGATATTTTTGAGTGTAATCACCCTTCAATCAAAATAAATTAGAAATATTTAAAAATCCTTAATAGCACCACATAATTCTGATCACTGCATTTCTAAAACCTCATTTCAATTTGTATTCCCTTCTTCTAAGTCAACATGTTTTGATCTTGTGGTGAATGCTGTATTAAAGAACCACATCCTACTTATTACTTAACAGATCTTCAATTTAGAATCAGTGCACTCAATTTGTCTCCACTAGATCTAAACAAATACTGTATTATAAAGGTCAGGTTTGACTGGCACAAGTAAACAAGTAATCCTAATAAAGTCTCATTAAGTAGAAGCATATTTTTCACCTTCAGATTTTGAATGAATATGTTTTTCAGGAATAACTGGAGGGAAATGAGTCATATTTTATTTTTCTCAGTATGCCTTGTTTATCAGTGTAAAATTATTTGTTTATAATGAGATCAAATAAGATTAGCATGTTTTGATATGCGATGATATATTTATGTGCTTTTAGCACTTGAGTCTATTTAGAAAAATTGAGGTGGTGGCCTTAAACATATATCTACATATAAAAGAGTTAATGCTTACATTTATAGATATCCATTTAAATTCAAAGCACATCTTCTTTAACGATGAAGTTGGAGAGGAACCAAACACACCTCAAAGACATCATATTCAGTAGCTGTCACTGAAGAAAAATTAATATGGGTATATATATATATATATATATAATGAATAGCTAATTTTAATAAAACCTGTGTGCTTTTTGTTAAATTTCCAAGTGTGATTTAATAGTGATAAAAATATACTTCTTTCCTGTTTTTTACTACCCCAGCCACAGCTACAAATTTGTTCTGGAAAAGTTGCTCATTTCCCTGCCAAATAGGTTTATTCAGATCTACAACCTGAAGAACTAATTCCCCGTAGTTAGTATCTGTTTTGAGCTATAGCCTTCATTGAACTGCTGACACCACTTTACCCTTTTCTTCCCTTCATCATGGCATGATGATTGTATATTAGCTTTCTTCCTGCTGTGTTGCTGATTTTCAAGCAATCATAAACTTCATGGAATATTGGAAGTAATTTTAAAAGATAAATTTTCACATGCTTTAAATTTTGCTATCATAATTACAGTTATGATGAACTGTATAAAGTGTGTTGTAGAATATGTGAGACAGGATGTCCCATATGATAACCAGATCCAAGGATGCATTCTTAAATTTCTGCTGGAATTGAATGTCCAATTTCAAAATACTGGATATCATCCTTGCAGCCCCAAATTCACTGGTAAGTCACTGAAAGTAAACTGGTAGCCATCTTTGAGGCAGACCCATCATTTTCTCCTGTACAGAAAATAAAATAGTACTCAATGAAGTCAGGACAAGCAGGTGGGAAGAACTAAGGGATGTGGCCAGTCTTTCATGCTTGCATACTCTGTCTCTAGTCTTCCCCTGAGGAGTCCATGATGGGACCGCTTTCTTTGGTAGCATCTGCACTTTCGTTCCTGGACTAAAAATGGCATCAATATTAATGTATAAGAATCCAGATAAAGTCTCAATATTTATATATATTTACATGTGTAAAAACATGTTAGGTTTTTTTGACTCCTTGTTTAAGCCAGTACTCCACACTATGTACTTGGTTTGTTCACATAACTGTAAGCCTAGTGTGATGACATAAAAACACAGCACTTCAGAAGACAGTTTTTAATGGGATCATGAGAATGCAGCTCTACGATGGATTCATTTTCCTGTAAGTAGAGGAAGACATCAGAGCTCTTCCCCTCCCTCCACTCTCCCTCTCTCTCTGTCTCTTTTTCTCTCTTTATCATGTGAGGATTCACCAAAAAGCTGGAATGTGCAAACCAAGAAGTGAACCTTTATGGAGAACTCAATCAGAAACACTTTGATTTGGGAAGCATCAATTTCCAAGGGGAAGTAAATTTCTTTTATTGCAGTGACTTGGTCTAGGTAATTTCTTATAGTAAGCCAAGTGAACTAAAGCATTCTTTGTGTCTTTCATTCCTTAGACTCTACAGCCTTATTTTTCTCCCCTGTCAATGTGCATTATAGTCACATCATTACTTTTCTGCTACCCATCTGGTCCTCAGCAAATGTTGATGGAATTTCCATGTTCTTAGGTTCCTCCAAATCTAAGATGGGGTGGGGGCCCCTGATAGTCTATAAACAGGCAAAGAAGGCAAACAGGCAGCTAGAGAAGGCACGCTGATCCCACTTCTCCCTCAGAGGGATGACCCCTGGATTCCCTCTGAACTGACAGTCAGCCATCTGGGATATGAATTTGCTTTTGAAAATCTTAGAATTTGCCCTCACATTGAGAGTCATATTCCTTTTGTTAATATTTTTAGCCAATTTCTTTAAAAAATTATTAATCAATCATAGATTATATCCATGGTAATATTTCTAAATCAAATCTTCCTGAAAAATATATTAATTGCTTGCTGCTTCTTTCTGGACCTTTCTCTGCTTCCTCCTCAGTCTTGGTCTTTCTGTTTCACTAGTCATCCATTCTCAACCTCAGTTGTTGCTTTTTCTCATTTTCTCAAGTATAAATATTGAGATAAATAGTATCTTAAACTTCAGAAATCTGGAATTGTCTTTATCTATTTTCACTTTTTCAAGGCTATCATATAGATTTAAATTAGGCCTACTGTATATACTTGATGCTGATAATATCAGATTCTATCTATTAGATTCACAATTAACAGCATGCTTAACTTTCCACCAGATGTCTGCTAGGAATCTCATATGTAAACTGCTCTATGCACGCACGCGCGCACACACACACACACACACACACACTTTTCAAATTTTATGGAACCTGCTTCTCTTTCAATCTTCTCCCATTTATTAAGTGGCCTTGCTTTCATTCTCAGTACTTATATTAAAAAGTCAAGGTCATCATTATATCTCATCTAGGTCATCCATCGCCTCTGCCCTAGCTAATCCATCAGCTACTACCATAGTCCCTAAAATCAAGCTAGATATCAGCTCATGAACTAGTCTCAACCAACATCATCTCTCAACTTGACCCTTGTAGTAGTTCCTATTTCATCTCCTTCTTCCTTCTTACCCACCTCCTGACTGTTTTCCCCAAATAAGATTTGATAAAGTTATTTCACTCTTTCCTTCAAAAATTGGAGGAGGTCTAGCAGTGTAGTTCAGATGTAGGGCACTTGCCTAGCAGGTGCAAGGCCTTCAGTTTGATTCTCTGGAAAAGAGAGAGAGAGAGAGAGAGAGAGAGAGAGAGAGAGAGAGAGAGAGAGAGAGAGAGAGAGACAGCCTTAAATTCCCAGGTAATGTTTGATGAAGAAAATAAAAATTTTGAATTTTTGAATCCTGCAGCATCCACAAGAAGAAGTTGGGAGAGCTCTATTCCAGCAAATTGAGAAGCAAGGTTATCTAGGCTAAATATGGAAATACAACACATTGGCTAAATAACAATATTTGATTTACTTAAGTGTGGTTCTTATGTAGGGCACCCCTTAGATTTATGATTTGGTTACTTGCCTGTTTTTAATTAGTTAATTCACTTATAAAAATGCCTTCAATTTTAGTTTCAGTTTGTTTATGTAAGAGATTCAGATACAGAGACAACCTCCAGCTCATTTACTTTGAAGCTCTAGCTAACTTATATTCAACAACATCATCTAACTTATAATATATTCCTATCTGCACTTACTCATTTTTTATCCACTCCCAACTAGCAGGAAAGCTCCTCAGGAGAAAAACATGGTCTATTTTGTTCTCTGCTCTATCCAAGTGCCGAAGGCATCTTGGTTTTTAAGACAGAGTTGCATCAATGTGGCTTCATTCATACCTGCTTTAATGCTCATATGAATCCCAGAGGGGGGCATTTGTGCCCTGGTCTGAATGATCTTCCCCCCTTACATAACCTGAGTGAGTCTTCACTTGCTATCAGCACTCGAGCAAGTGATTCTGTACTCCTAACTAAAACTTCTCTTGACACGTCATCTTCTTGCTCCCCTTGCTGTTTCTGGCAGTCACACTCTGGATGCATCCATTTCCTTATTTCATCTCAAATTTATGACTGTTGGCATTGGTACTCTAATACCAATCTGAAAAGATAAGAGTCATAAATGAGACAATACAACTTCCAGTCATTTGGGACTGGAATCAATAATAATGTCGAACTTAGGCAAAAGATACTGAGGGAAAGAATGAAGGGATTTCATCACAAAACACAGCCAATAGTAAGAATTGCAGAGAACTTTTTTAAAAAAAATCTCTTTTTCCTCAAAATTCCTCTCATAAAACACATTCTCCCCTGGTCTCCCCATCCGCATCCTGGGCATCTCCTTTTCCCAAAGCCTCTTAACCGCTCTGCTATCTCAGCTTCCACTCGTCCTTGGCTATTTCCCTCCAGAATGAATATTACGTTCACTGACATTTTTACTCAGGGTTCTCACTTCTCTTACTGTTTTGGCAGCAAACCTTTATGAAAACTTTTCTTTGACCTTATTACTTCCTAGCTAACCCAGGAGGCTGCCACTGATACTAACACCTTTGAAATATCCTTTATTGAACTACTTTGACAAAGAGTTAAGAAAACCCTTTCTGTTACATTTTTGTCATGTCCTTTGTGTCACAGTTATATTCGGAAATCATCATCATGGCATCAGAACTCAGCCAGTCTGCCAGGACCAGAAGTGTGAACTGGTTTGTTGTTGAATTGAGGGGATAGATGTAAACAACTGTTGCATATTTATATATTTATTTAAATAAAGTTGCAAACTGAAAGCACAGCTCCTTATAAATAGGGAACAAGAAGAAATTAAGGACTAATATATTTGCTGAGAATCACAGTCTCAGCTTGAGAAAGATACATATAATTTCTTTCTTGATAAAAGAAGATACAGGGGCCGGGGATTTAGCTCAGTGGTTTTGCTGCCTGGTGTGCAAGCGCAAGGACCCGAGTTTGATCCCTGGTACCCCTCCCCCCCAAAAAGAAGAAGATACAATGGTATTCTATTAATGAAAAACATGCATCAACATTTTAGTTCCTACATACTCTAATATGGTGAAATATGAATCAATGTTTATAATAATGCAATACATATTGAAAATATTACACTTTACTAAATAAAATAAAAAACAATTAAAGTATCATTAGCATATTGTAGACATTTGTTCTTACCTGTACTGTTATAATCCAAGAATTGCTCCTTGCAGAACCAGGAACAAACAAGTCTCCCACAATCATTTTGTGTCTTACTCAAAAATAGTCAATGCATCATGCTTTTCATAAGAATTTAATTTAAAAATTCAATGAACCTATTGCAACCAACTGAGCCATCTTGAAGCAAAATTTCAAATTTTGCTAAAAATAGTATTTTCAGTGCGGCTCCAGAATTCCGTGTGAAATTCCACCACAAGAACAATTTCAAAGTTAAATCTTTGCCAAGCACAAAGCATATTCATTTTTATGTGTTTCTTGAAAGAAAGAATATGAATAACTTGCATTATGAAGAACGGCTTTGATTTTTTTTCATATTCACTACCAGCAATGTAATTTAGACATGCTTTTTATTTACAAATTTTCTGTAACTATACTTGTCATTAAATTCATATTGATTCTTCATACATTTGACTATAAAACATTGGCAATATACTATTATGTCAATGGATATCAGAGGATGTATAGTTAAGTCAAAATTATAGTAAATATTTGGAAAGGAATACATTCACACATATAATGATATTTCAAGTATACATTTTATGTAATATATTTCTTAAACTGAGGTGGCTGCTATGATAGTATTATAAATTTGAAAATTTTGAGTATCAGAGCAAGAACTCAGTATTAGTGGACAAGTACTTATTCTACCTTAAATAACCATGTCATATTATACATTGTAAATTATGAAATACCTATAAATGACTGAAAAATTCTGCCTTACAAATGTAATGATCATTTTCAGTGGCTGCATATTTTTAAAATCAAGGAGGCCACTATAAAATTCAGGGACTCATATTAGATTTTTCTTTCTATAAACCTGGAATACATCTTGTAGGATTTGCTATGTGTAAATATATATAACTCCTTAAAAAGTGGCTGAGAACAAACAAGATAGTTTGTTGGTTACAGGAATTCTCACTAGCTATTGAAAATAAATCTTCAAATTTCCATATGTTAAACTATTTAAATGTCTTCTTTGAACACGTTGAAGGGGAGTATACATATATTTGCCTTCTAGAATGGATCTTCTCCAACATGTGACTCAGACATCTACGCTTCTTCCAGTGTAGAGGGCAGTTTCTCCATCGCGAGCATTTTGCTTTCCATTATCTGAATAGACAGCGCAAAATGATTCTATAGGTCAAGTTTAGAGGTGTTTTCCATCTCCTCTGTCCACACTGCTTGTCCCTAAGACAGGCATGGCCACATTTTTAACGGAAAGGAGCCTTGCAAACAAATTGGCTCCCTATGCTCACAGGAAAGGCAACCAGACTGGTAACCCTTTAGCTAGTTTGATCCAAATAAAAGAAAAACAAAGATGTTGGATGTGTCCCCCACTGAGCCTATCTTCATGTAAAATGCCTGCTTGTTAATTAGCTAGGAGCTTCTCTGTTGCTTTGACTCACAGAAAGAGGAATTAGGAAGAGAATAGAACATCTTATCTACAAAGGTAAGAAATTAGCTTTACTTTGTTAGTTCCCTTTCATTCCACAGAACAGAGGTCAAAATAAAGGGCAAATATCAAGGCTACCTAAGGTATAATTTTATAGAAATCCCTTTATTAAAAAATTAACCATGTTCCTTGAATTTGAGCAGTTGAAAGCACTGACCAAAAAAGATTAAACAAATGACTGACCTAGACCAATTTTAATTGCTAATAAGAATAGAAATCTTTTTTCTTAATTATGAGACATCACAGTTCTTACAAAAAATAAGACAAGTCTGCATGCAAGTTAGTCTCTTATTCTGAGGAAGAATAATTGTCTCAAAGGATATTTTTGCTTTGCTGTGAATAGATTCCATTAGTGAAAAGTTAAAATGAATTTTCAGTATTCCAGATTCTTGATTCTTTTTCATTACTCTTACCCACTGTTAAGGTTTAGATCTACAATAGGCTTCAAATTCTCCTGTGTTTGGAAAGTGGTTGAATCATCAGGGCACTGCGTTCATCAGTGGATTAGCTCCCTGATGAGTTCTTAGCTGAATGTGCTGAAGAGGTGAAGTAAACCTCTCCTACTTTAAGTTATGTATTTTGTCCCCGTGATGGGACATGATTAAAACATCTACCTTGGGTGTGAAGTCAATAGTAAATGTTACTTAAAATACTTGGTCTTCTGTTTCATATTCCAAAATGCATCCCTAAATGTTGTCAAAGTAACCCTATGAAATGATCAGTATTTTGTTTTTAGTATTTTTATTTTTAAAATTAATTTTAGTGGTATACCTTAGATGGACATTACGATCAAGTTATCGTATGTAATTTGAACCTGTGCATGATGTATCTTTATAATTTTTCCCCATTCCCCTCCCCTCCCTTCAATTCTTCTTCCCCTCTGTATTTATAAGATCTTTGTTTTCACTTTTTCCTTCTATTCTTTTTTTTCTTTTCCTTTCATTCTCTTCTCCCTCCCCCCACCTTGTTCTCCTTCCCATTTGAACATTTTCTTCCTCCTTCCCAATATCTATCATCCATTTTGGCCCTTATTTATTCTTTCTCTTTCTCACACAAGAGAAACAATCTGATATTTAAACATATGTGTCTGATCTATTTCTCTTAAAAGTATGGTCTCAGATTGCAACCATTTATCTAAAAAAGTCTCCAGTTTATCCTTTATGGAAAAGTAATACTCCATTATACATAAAAAACAGATTTTCTTTGTCCATTCATTCTTTGATGATATCTGGACTGTTTCCAAGATTTAGCTGTTATAAATTGTGCTGCTATAAACATGGATATGCATGATGCTTTTAACTCTTTCAGGAAGATACCAAGAAGGGGACTGGCTGGGTCAAACGGAGCCTCTAGTTTTAGTGTTTTGAGGTAGCTCCATACTGATTTCTATATGGGTTGTACCAATTTCCACTCCCACCAACTTGGAGAAGAGTTCTTTTTTCCCCACAGCCTTGCCAACCTATGTTATTGGTTGATTGGTTGATGATAACTATTCTTTCTGGAGAGAGATGAAATCTCAGTGTTGATTTAATTTGCATTTCTCGAATGACTAGTGGTTAGTATTTTCAAGTGTATCTAAAATGGTATAACCACTAAAGTATAAGTTGAATGACTGAAAACACAATACTGTGATTTTTGGCAGATTTTACTAAGTGGAAGTTCTCACAAACTACGTTGTAACTAGTTGCTCTAAAGTTCATAATAAAAATAAGTAAGCATTAATTTTTGTGCATTATTGGTTTGGGGGACCAAAGGTTGTTACATGGGACCCGTAGAAGAGAAAGCCCGACAGTTTTCAGCTTCAAAGCTGGAAGCTACCTTATGTTCTTTATGATTTCCAAAGACACCTAACAGCTCCAGATGCAGAAGTGCTGAGAGTTGTGTTGACAGAACAATATTTCTTTCATTATCTTTCCTTTATATTTATTTTCCATGTGCCTCTTAAGGATAACCCAAACTAATTATCTACATTATTTAATGTTAAGGAACGATCCCCAAATGTTTCTTCTCATTCTAACCAAAGTGTCTACTTTCAAGTGACTTCACTTTGAATTTCCAAATACCTAGAAAACAGCTTATTCAAAAGCCTCTTTATTTTTAATTCTAACGAGATTTCATTTTTATTCAAAAACCTCTTTGAAGTTGAAATGGAGTAGAGCAAGGAAAATAATCAAGTGTTTGGTTTTAAAGAACCAATCTTTTATTGTTGAAAAAATAAAGCAAGCATACAAAAAGAAGAAAGAACCACTGAGTTAACTGCTTTCTAAGTTGTGTTAGAAATAAAAATACTAAAAAATGCTGTGCATTCCAGCCTTTAAAATGGTATTAAGTGGAGCTTGGCTTGAGAAGGGTTGCAGCAAAACTTCCTTGTGAACTTGTATTTAGAAGTCTGGCTGCTGACTCAGCACTGGCACCTAACACTGTTATTTTAGCCCTACTCCACTACTTCTGGGCATATATTGTCGACATCAGGAACTCTTGTTTTGTGTGTAAAGCCTGCATCAATTCAGCTCTTTTTAAAATATATATTTAAGTCTGTGCTATTTTTGCTAATATCCCTGTTAAAGATGACATTTCTGGTTTTTCCTTCTTCACATTGCAAATAATGAAATATTCCTTTAAACATGGCAACTACGTCTCTTCTCTCCAGAACGCTTTCTTTATAGAAACCTTCTTTATTCAAAAGATACTTGCTTTTAACTTGTACTTCTAAACTTTGTCTTCAGTGTTGCATTTAAGTTCAGTGTTGATTTCTATTCTTTTCTCAATTATAAAGCACTATATTTTTTTGATACTTTGATGCTATTAGTTCACCCACAAGGGAGCATTGCGTAGTTTCTGCAGGTGGAGAGAAGATTGGAGAAGTTATTACTTATAACATGCCAAGTTAAAAAAAACACTTCACTTTTAAGCAATTAATATGTTTTATTTCCTTCATACATTTTATATACTTCTGAGAATACTGTTAATTCTCTTTACACATGAAGAAATTGAAGATCAGAGAGTTAATTGATTAAGTTCCCTGTGGTTTCATATCTAATTAGGGATTTTTGAACCCTGGCAGCTGGAGTCCTTCTACCATTCAGGAAACTATTCTATGATCCTAAAATCTGAGACATGTGGTAATGGTACAAATAGCCAAAATGAATAATTTTGTGAGAACCAGTAACAGAGGACCAAGAAGAAAGTTAGCATGAGCCAGGAAAGATATCCATGGGGAAGTGTTCTCTATTGGGATCTGGAGAAGCAAAGTGGTACTTTATAAGGAAAATGGAAACTAAAATTAAGGGTTAACTATTAGGATTGATGGGTACCAGGGATTGATGGTACCAGAAAAAGTTTCAGAAAAGAATATGGCAAATTCAGTGACTGTTTTGACTTAGTGGATATTGTGCGGTTGGTGAATTGTGTCTACCCCAAATCACATAGTAAGGTCCTAACCTCATAGGACCTCAGAATATGACTAGATCTGGAGGTAGAGCTTTATAGGGACCATTAAGTAATATAAGCAGATACGTGAATATATACGAAAAGGAAATAAAACATAGATATGTATGCACTGAGTTAGGCACCATCATGAAAAGACATAGCAAGATGAGATGTCTTGTGTGTAAGCACGGGGAAAGGTCAAGAGAGGTCCAAGTCAGCAGGCAGCCATCCACAAGGCAAGGAGAAAGTCCTCAGGAGAAAGCAAAGCCCTTAACAGCTGGATCTTGTGATGATCTTCACTAGAATCACAAGCAGCCATATTTCCATTGTTTATGTCATCCAGTCTATGCTATTTCATTGTAAGGGACCGACTAAATGAATGGATGAAGGATATTTATAAATCAAAAACAACTTTCAATGTCTGACCTGGAGCTACTTGTAGAGATGGAAGCAGGGCAGTCACTTGGGAATTTCATTTCTATTAATACAATTATAAATTTAAAATAATTTTAAATGTCTTCCATAAAATAATGTCTAGAACCACAATGTGAAATATCAATATGGTAATAGAAATTTATTTTGTAAGCTAATCAATACAAAGAAAAGGTGTTTTTTATGGGCATTAAAAGTTGAGGATAAGATGCTGGGTCCCTGCAGAGCTTGAGGCTTGGCACGGCTGCTTCCTGGCCCTGCAATTGAAGCTGAGGGTGAAGTCAGGGAGAAGAGGGAGGAAGAGGAGAAAGAACAATAGAAGGCGGAAGTGGAGGAGTCCACAGGAGAGAAGACTGCAAAGCCTCCTGGGATCAGTACTCCATTGTCTCAGAGAGGAAAGGCTAGGGGCGATGGCCCCCAGGAGGTCAAGCTAGAGCTGCACCCCCTGTAAAACAGGTGGGTTCTGTGGTTCTTCAAGAATGAGCGCAGCCTGGCCTAGCAGGACAACTTGCACCCGGTCACCAAGTTTGACACTGTGGAGGCCTTCTGGGCGATGTACAGTCACATCCATCTGGCTAGCAAACTCTCTCCTGGGTGTGACTATGCCCTGTTCAAGGATGGCATCGAGCCCATGTGGGAAGACAGCAGGAATAAGCGGGGTGGCCGCTGGCTGGTCAGTTTTGCCAAGCAGCAGTGCCACAGCGAATTGGACTGTCTGTGGCTGGAGATACTTCGAGGAGCACAGCAAGGAAGTTTGTGGAGCTGTCATCAACATCCATACCAAGGGGGATGAGATCGATGTGTGGACGAGGGAGGCAGAGGACCAGGCCAGCGTGTTGCACATTGGGCATGTAGACAAAGAATGCCTGGGCCTCTCCGTGAAGACCATCACTGGGTACCAGGCCCACACTGACATGGGCACCAAGAGCAACTCTTTAGCCAAGAATAAATTTGTGGTGTGAGGGGCCTTTGGCACCACTTTTAATCAGTGGGGCAGCCACCCCTGAGTTTCTTACCGCTGTGGGATGAAGGGGGAAAGGCGGGCTGGATTGCTGTTCCTGGGCAGCACTGGAGGACAGATAGCCTGGTTTTACCTGTCCTGAAGTACATATGAACACCTTTTTATGTTTGGGGTTTGTATGTTCCTAAACACTTGGGCTACAGCAATAGTCCTGGGTCGGCCTGGTAAGTGGCTTGGATCATAGGGACTTGCCACTTTGACCAGCTTCAAATGAACAGTCCTTAACGGGAATTGGGACCAGGCATGGAGGCAGGGTAGTGGTGATGGCAGCAGTCTGAGGTCCTAGCCTTTCTTGGTGCCACAGGGCCATGGCAGGGTGGAGGAAATCCCTGGGTTTGCTTGTTTTACCTGGGGGCTGGATGGCCCCTGAGGGTGGAGAAAGCCCTGAAGAGCCTTTTGTCCTCTCTTCTCTGGACAGGGCCTGCCAGCTGGGGCCAGTGCTGCTTGTGCCTCCCCTGCTTTAGGGCTAGACTGAAGGAGAGGGGGGTAGACCAGCCCCAGCCCCCAGGACAGGAGCTAGGTGGTAACTGAGGCTCACCCTGGTTTTGTTAGTGGATTCACTTGAAAATGATGACCTTAAGATCTTTTCTGTACCTGTTCTAAATAAATACTTCTGAACAACAAAATAAAATTGAAGATAAGTAGATGATATTTGCAGTCTTGTAATCGCTTACCAATGTATTTTTCATGTTACTTTAGCTTATTATCTAATTTATTATAGGATATTACTGTAGATATGCAGTCTTGAGAATATCCAATGCCACACAGACATGTTATTGTACATTACAGCCAAATTTTCATGCTTCTCATATAATTTCAGATTAAATTTCAATAGAAATGAGATGGTGATAAGTTTTAAGGTACTTTGAGATGAAGTCTACAAATAAACAAATAATAGTATCCACATCAAACCCAAGAGGTTTTATATGTGTTTTCAGTACTTTTAATTTGGTTTTGTTTGTCTGTTTTTTGATGCTAGAGATTAAACTTGGGGACTTGACAATTCCAGGCAAGCTCTCTTACTAAGCTGGATCCCAGAAGTCATTTTCCTTTTTTTATATTCTAAATTATTAAGAAACTAAATCTAAAAGGTGTGTGGAATCCTTTGAATACCTGTGAGTATTTTTAAAATCTCATTCATTTATTCAAAATATCTGTAATTATACCTGTATATCTGTGAGAGTTGTAGCAGAAAACAGATCACAAATTTGAAAGTATTTAACACAAAAAGGACAAAATCAATGAAGTGGTTATTTGAGAAGTTATGACCAGAGTTGAGAAAGCATGTAGGAAAAGGAGAAACTCTCAGATTTGATTAGAGCTAAGAAAAGGGGTTTTTGCCACATTCCACTGGGAGGGGACGGGGGAGAATAAGTTATGGAGCAAGTACACGTCATATGTGCTGTGACACTGTGGTCCAGGATGAGATTGTAGCAATGTAAAGAACCGCACCGAAACAGAGGCATTGAGAACTGAGACCTCTCTCCTGCCCGGGGAATTTGTACTAGTGCTCCCCCATAGTTTACTCCACAAGAAGCAAGGGAATACAATGAGATCCTCAAATATCAGTCTCTGGGTTCAAAAGAGAAGAGCAAAAATAAATAAAAACAAAATGCTACTTATTTTTTAGATTAATTTTATTGGTACATTTTATGTATACCATATAATGACATTCATCATTGGAGATTTGTACCTTTACATAATATATCTTGATTCTTATTTTTTCCCCATTCCCCTGCCTTTCCTTCAATGCCTCCAAAGTCTTGGTAAATGGAAACAAAGTCTTTTTAAATGCCACTTATTTGTAATACATTTTTAGTATATTCCAGACAGTGTACTGGCATAGAGAAAAAATTAAAATACGCATGAGGCCTCAAATAGATTCTTTTACATCAATATACTTAGCATCGTTATTCTCAAAGCCAAAAATGGCAACAGCCTAAATGCTCATCAACAGATAAATGGATAAGCAAATTGTGTATACATATACAATGGAGTCCTATTTAGATATAAAAAGAAATGTGATTCTGATGCATGCAAGAAAAGCACAAATCTTAAAAACTTTATGCTAAGGGGAATGAGCCAGACACAAAATGGTAAATATTGCATAATTCTGTTTCTACAAGGTATCTAAATCAGGCAATTTAAGAGATACAAAACATAAAATAGAAATTTCCAAGGGTTGGAAGAAGGAATTACAAAGTTATTTGTGGTTTCTATTTGGGATGATAACAAAGGTTTAGAGATGGATTTTGGTGGTAGCTGTGCAAAATTAAAAACCTGCCAAACCTTACTGAATTGTTCACTTAAAATGGCTTGAGTGATGAATTTTAGGTTATAAATATATACCCGCAAAATCTGCCCTCACGTTACTCTAAGTGAGGAAGTTAGATTATGAAACACATTGGACAGAGACACATCCTGAAGGAATTTGACAAAGTAGTAAATGATACAAAGAGTGTGTGTGAGTTGGGGGTGCTTAGAGGCAAGGATTGAAATTTTAGTAAAACAGCCAGAAAAAGTTTAGGGGAAAGATGACATTAGGATAAAATCTCCAGGAATTGAGGGAGGCTGCCATTCCCAGACCTAGGGAGTGTATTGTAGGTCGTGGGGCATCACTGGGGATTTTCTGGGCCAGAGTAGGAACATTGGACACTGGAGGGGACAAAAGAAATAACAAGTGTTGAGGTTACACAGGAACCAGGGACCAAGACAAACTGGGACATTTCCAACATTCTGAAAACTGGTTATTTTTCACTCTGAGAGAAATGAGAAATCACTGGAGTGTCTTGAGCAGACTCATATTGTAAGGGGCCACAGTTCAAATCTGAGCCATGTATTTTTGTTCCTGTGCTTTACAAAGGTCTATATCATGCATCAAAAATTCTAAGAGCTATTCCTGCACAAATAATGGATGAACATATGCTTTCTGGTTCTGGCACACTTCTCCATCCTATTTCACCATTCCTCTTCATTACAACATTCCAAGGACTTGAACATAAGAGCTGTTCAGTAGAAGTTATTTTAAATTAATTATAATTCTAAGCAACTGATGTTATTTCACTTGCCTTGTGAAAACTATTAGCAGCCTGATTTCACATTTATCCATAAATATATGTCATCATTGTCACAGGTTTAAATACAACTTATAAAGATCTATGTCAAATACATTAGAATATAAAGTTAATGTAATATATTAACACTATGCTTGCTTATAAATACATATACATTTTGTTTGATGCAGATGCACATACATTTTTATACTTACACGTGTAATCATGTGCAAATATGATTGCATTTGTAGGAATACCTGCGTGTACCTCTATTTATCATACCTAAAGATACTTATGCCTTCAAATCGCATTTGAAACTAGTGTCTGAGAGTGAGGTATAAGCATGAATTTTACTTGAAGTTACCCCAGTGACTCTAATTTGCCCCAGAGTTGATAACTATCCACCTGGGAAAAAGCTAGAAGAGGCAAGCCCAGGGAAGGACAGGTGGGGAAACAAGTAGAAATAACTCCATAGGATTTACTTTTCAGTCTTTAATGTAATGTTAGAATATATAATATTTATTTTCGAAACTTTTCTTCTATTTAGTTTCTACACACATATTTCCCATGGGGTCAGTAATGTAGACAATTACTATTGTACCATAACACCCCAGGAAAAGGCATTACCATTCATCTACTTCCTGCTTAGTGCTTTCTGAATCACAAATGTTGATTTTATGAATCATTTTAGACAATGATATGGGAGTCTGATTTACTTTTAAAGAGGCTATTTGAAAGCATTTCATAAAAATTGTCAGTCTTTGAGAATCACTGCAATTAAGTATAACAAAAACAGAGAAGACTAAAAAGATAGACATATTTCAGTACATTACTTCAAACATAGAAATTTGATGGATATTTCAAAGAACTCCTGCCTGTATTGAATGGACACATGATACAAACAACAAGCATGGCATTTCTAAGGCACCAAGTCACCGGAATGTTTCCTCTAAGTACTAGAATTTTTACTGAAAGTATTAATTTGTGACAGTGTGTTTGAGATAGTTCTTAGAGAAGACAGAATTTTATGGTTTTTGTTTATGTGTATTTAATTTCCAAACACTACTAGAAGAAAACAAGTCGTTAAGAACCAATAAACTGACATTTTGTAGGAAACGATGTTTAAACCTGCCCCTAACTGTCATTATATCCACAGGCAATTGATATTATAATCTCATTTTTCAGTTAAATTAAAGAATTTCGACCACTGTGGTTGTTCACAAATCCTTTTTCATCTTCATCACTTGCCCAAGAGCCCTTTCTTTCTGCCCTCTTTGTTCTACTTCTGGTTTTACCACTTCACACATATTGCCAACATTGGTGTCTGTAGAGAATCAGTGGTGAATACAATTAAATGGGTAATGAAAAGGAATGGGAGAGAATTTCAGCTTCAGTCAGAAAAAGCTGTCATGCAGTTGCTGATGAAGAACCCCCCGCAGCCCTATTTCTGCCTTAATCTGACATAAGTCTAACGTGCAGATTCTCTGGACATCACATCCCCAGGTCAGCAGCTCTTCATCCAGCCCACCACAGGCAAGGCATTTGCTCTTGCTCAAGTCCAGCAGATAATGAGCCCATAATCTCTGCTCCAGACATTCACTGCCTATGCTGAGAGGCTTCTTAGAAGTCAATAAGAAAGCAAAGTGTGAGAATCACAGTTCAGAGGTGATGAAGGAAAAACAGAAGAAATACTTCAAGTCATACACTTCATAGTCTTAAACTATTGCCATGTATGGAATGATAAAATATACTCTGAATGTTTAAATTAAAAATGTTACAATAACAGACATTGTCATTAATTCCTCTCAAAATTAATCCCTCTCATTTCAAACACACTTATCCCACTGTGCTCGCAAGTGTTTGAAGCAGTTCTGGATGTTCTCTTTCCTGAGTGTTTTTCCATGGTGTGATCAAAACTATAGCAAATGCTGCTACCAAATGCCATCCAATGAAAAAGCAGGCTCATAAAAATACTATGGGATGTGTCACTGACTTATTAACAGACCTAATGCCATGCATCTTCTGGCTCTTCCCCAAAGCCAAAAAGACTGTGAAAGATAAAGATTTTGAATAAACTTAGGACACAGAGGCAGCCATGATGGTGTAACTAAAGATGCCTATGAAAGAGAACTTCTAGAACTGCTTCAGAAAGCAGCAAGCACATGGGACAAGTGTGGTTGAAGAGAGGGGAGTTGATGGCAATATGTCTTTTCCTGTAATCTTTTCTTATTGAAACATTTACCAGACTCATCTATCTCACCTCGTACATTCCTCACATGCAGCTCATTTTGAATACATGCACATTCACCCTTACACATAAACTGCAGATGCCTGAATATGATCTCAGCAGAGTTCTTTTGTTAATTTATAATTCACTCCTTTTATGAAATTGATTTTAAATTTCTCCAAAACATAAAAGAGATTTAACAGGGTTTTTTGTTTTGTTTTGTTTTTTTCTGATCTTGCCCTTCTATTACCAGCTTGAGTCACTATCACTGATTTTCATTTGTGAGTACAGCTGGCAATAACTGTACATTTTGGCCTGCCTTTGGGCCAGGGAATGGAAATGGTGGAGGATTCTCAGTCTTTTTTCAATGCTTAAAATTCCAGACTTGTAATAGTCATTATTGCCTGAATTTCCAGATTTTTAGTTGCTGCTTTCAGGGGGATGATTTTTGGATCCTAGCAATGGTCTTAATTAGGGAGGTCTCTTGGGCATCTTTGAAAGTGAGCGTGGCAGATTCTTGAATATAGATGTACAATCACACCTTTAAAATTTTCAATATGTGTCATAGTGGCAGATCTGTCAATAATCTTTACTCAAAGAGTATCTTTCACATTACATAGAATTGTTGTTTTTGAGCCTGTTCTGAATTTCCCTGTGAACCATTCTTATTGATTGCATCAGCCTGGAATTGCTTTTAATAAGACTAATCATATTTCAGACAAATATTTCTTAAATGGCCATAATCCTATGAACACTTGTTTTCTCTCCTAGTGAGAGATAAAATTAAAATTTACTTGTTTATATAACTATTAGACCTATTAGACCTATTAGCCTATTAGGCCTATTAGCCTATTAGCCTATTAGGTATTTTGGAACATAGAAAGTAAATACCAACTGAGGATAAAAGATAACAAAGTTGAGGCTGAATATATGTATAACACACTCAATCATGGGCTAATTTTAGATGTCATAGTTACGTTTTGACATACATTCTCATAACGTATTTCAGGCCATATTAAAATGACTAAAGCAATAAACAAAATGAAAACTTTCATGATTACCCAATTGCGTCTTTGTTAAAATGGTGCTGGCATTGAAATGACTAATGAGTGCACTATGTTATTCTGCTCTTAGACTCCAGAGTTGTTAATCTCTACAATCACCCAACCCATTATTATATCCTCTCTTAGAAAGAAAATTGGAAATCAGTGGAAAGTGGCATTTTGGAGTAATTGAGCTTATGTTTATTCACAAAGTGGTTTTGTTTTCCTTATACACTGCCAGACATCTGGATAAGGACTGAAAATTTTAGCAAAATATCAACATCTTTTGAAGTATCTAAATTATGATTGCATTTATGCTTCACTCTAAATATTTGATGGAATTTAGTTTATGTACAAGATATGTTTCATTGCTGCATTATTTTTCAAGTTATTTCTCACTTTAGAATTGCTCATTTAGGAAACTGACTTGGAAAGAGTAAATAAATAATGGTATTTTAGAACTGGAAGTTATTAATCTACTTTGGCCAACCTGAACAGTTTTGCCTAATAATTTCAAGGATAAAAGGGTTCACTTTTCTAAACATGTAATATAAATGGCTATTTGCAATTATCTCTGTCATCAGCAATATATGTCTTTTACTTACCTCTCAATAAAATAGGCCTAAAGAGAAAAATTATAAAAATTAAAGTAGGGCTGGGATTTAGCTCAGTGGTTTTGCCACCTGCTGCACAAGTTCGAGCCCCAATACCAAAAAATAAATAAAAAATAAATAAAATTAAACTAAAGTAAAAACTAGACAAGAGTGACCTGTTGGCTGAAGATCTACTGATTGGAATGACAGAACAAAATACTTCAGGTTAAATTTGAAAATAAATATTAATTATTTTACTGAGAGTATGACTTATTTATAAAACAATAAAACACTTTTAGAAGTGAATACAACATGAAGTCAAACTCAGAGAACCTGAGAGCAGGAACTTCGTTGCCAGGTTTTGGGATGTGGGACTGGAACGTGTTGTGAATAAGGAAACACATTTTAATTATAAACCAAATAAGTTCTAAGAATCTCAGATGCATCATGAGCTATAACTATTTTGCTAATTAATTTGATTTGGGCTTATTTTTATACAATGAAACTTTGTATCAAATCAAATCATTACAATATATACCTTGAAAAATATACACACACACATGTATACACACACACACACACACACACACATACATGATCATTGTCAGTGGGACATTTTAAATTTAAGAAAAATGCTTATGAAATGTAATGAATAAGGTGGCTAAGCATCAATTTTGTTCATGTATCATCAATAGAAATTTTGTATAAGTATTCTGCCAGAATTAAAGTGACCTCAATTGGCTTTATGTTGTAATTCAACATCTGTGAACATACCACACTAATCATCTTCCCCACTGGAGTGACAGAAACATTCACTTACTTTCTTTTCACATTTGGAATCTGAACTGTAAGAAATGCAATGCTGCGTATAGGGGGAGATTCATAAAATAAATCACACTATATTTATTGCTGGTAAAGAAATAAAGAGCACAGATAACAAATGACTGGCAGGAAGAGGGGTCAGGGGGGTGACAGATGAGAGGGACCTTGAAGTACGTACATAAATATTTCCAGGATAATTCATACTATTATATCTAGAATTAGAGAGAGCATTTTAATTATGACAACAGAATTAAGATAGGTAATGGATTTCGTTAGGTGCTCACATACTTGAAATATATTTAGAACAATTTTAATAGACAATTTCTGAATTCAAAACATTGTTGCTTGAGGATATCTTTGTCATCTCACAATTTCAGTTAAAATTTCATACGACTTCTTTTCTATTCTTCAAGTATGATTATATTTATACTGTTCTTCGGGTTCAGCAAAATACAATTCCCAGTCTATAAAACAACGCTGTGAAAGGGATGTTGTGTCAGAGGCAGGAGGAGCACATCTCTCCACTGTAGTGGAAATCTCATTTTGCAGGAAGAGGAGTCGTGGAGAGCAGCAGTGTACAATCCGGGGGCAGCGGGCCATATGTTGCTCCCTTCCCCAAACACTGCCAGACACTTTGTCAAGGCCCCTGTAGAAACCATTCTGTTGTATTTTACACTGATGTAGCACCTTGTACTAGAAGGAAAATAGAATCATTTTAATGAAACCCCTTGACAGTATTTCAGTCAAGTAAGATAACAGAAATCAATTCTTCCTTTGCCTACAGTTTTAAAATTATAGCAACAAAACAAAGTAAAACCAAAAATAATCCTCCCGATCTGACTATATATCCTTCCTCTGAGTGTAACCGCATCTTTAACTATGCCTAACCCGCGGGGCCTTCACTTATGTCAACAAGTACAGTACTGTGGAACTATAAAATTGAATTGAATTTTATTTCTATTAAACAAGTTTTGCTTGGCTTGTGGCATTTTTATTGTTGTTGTTAAATATTACCTCTTCCTTTTAAAGAAATCAAATGAACAATTGTTACAAAATTATGAAAACAAGGACTGCTATCAAATTATGATACTCACAAAATTAAACTAACAATGCAGAGGACAACTGGATTGCAATAAAGATGTAATGTAAGTCTTGCAATGTAAGTCTTATACTTCAAGTGAATTAGAAATTATAAGCTAAACAAGAAAACACAGAATTTTTTAAAGTCTCAAATAGACAATTTAGTAAGTTATCATGATTTGGAGGTCTCATACTTAAATCTTTGTATGTGATTTTTGCATAAATTTTTTTTCTTTTATACATACATTATGATACCAGAATAGATGAAGGCCATGAATGTATTTGTTTTCTTTTTTATTCCCCTTTTACTTTTTTGGCTCATAACAAAATGTAATGGCTATCCTTCCTATATCTTGCCCCCACATTTGCATAGTTTTCGTCATTCTCAATATTCTCACCAGATGGGTACACTTGTTGCAACTAATGAACCTACACTGACACATCCTTGTTACCCAAAGACCTTATTTACGTTGAGGTTCACTCTACATGTTGTGTTTTCTATGGGCTTGGCTAAATGTGTGATGACATTTACCCACTATTACAATACCATACTACATATTTTCGCTACCTGATAAATACCCTGTGCTCCAGCTAAACATTTCTGCTTTACCCTGGCTCATGGTAAATACTGATGGTTTTAGTCTCCACGGCTTTACCTTTTCTATAATCTCATACAGGTAGAATTATCTACTCTACAGCCTCTTCAAACTAGATTCCTTCACCGGGCACTATCCATGTACATTTTCTTCTTATTTTGTAGTTTGATAGTTCATTTCTTCTTAGCACTGAATAATATTCTTCTTTTTAGGATGTCCTTTACATGAATGTATCCATCCACCTATTGAATGGTTGAATTCCATTTTTGATGGTACATATTTTTTTTCCATGTTTTGACAAATTAGTTTGAAGAACATATTGCTTGCTTTCCAATTTGGGCAATTATAACTACAGCTGATAAACATAGGCAATTAATTTTTTATTAGTACATATTTGCAATACGTAATTACTGTGTTTATCATGGGGAGATGGTGCATGTACAGCTTAGTTCTTGCTTGATTTTGTCCTCTATGTCTCCCCTCTCACCCTGCTCCTTCCAACTCTTAGCCCCATTCTCATTTACAAATGCTCTATTTTCATTTTTTCTTCAATTCCTTTTCTATTTCATTTTTTGTTTTTATTTTTTTCCATTAAATTCTTTTATTGGTACGTTTTAGGTATACAATTCATTTACATTTATCATTGGGTGCTTGTACCTGAACACGATGTATCTTGGTTCATATTTTTTCCCCATTCCCTGTGCGCCCTTCACCCCCTCCACCCTTCCCTATTTACATAGACTTCGTTTCCATTTTTTTCTTTTCTCATAATTTTTCCTCTTTTAAACCAACTTTTCCTCCTCTCCTTCCTTTTGCCACTGTGTCTTCTTCTGCCATTCATTTGAAAAAGATTTCCCTACTTCCTACTTTTCTATCTTCCATTTTACTCTCTCTCTGTCTGTCTCTCTCTCTATATGTAATATATATAATATATATTTATTCATACATAAATATATATAAAGGAGAGAGACAGAGATATATATGTAAGAAAAAACATACACTGTTTCAATTTGTATGTTTGACTTATTTCACTTATCATTATGATCTCAGGGTATATCCATTTAGGTAAGAATGCCTCAAACTTATCTTTCTTTATGGCAGAGTAGTACTCTGTTGTGTACAAACACATTTTCCTTATCCATTCATCTGTTGGTGGACATATAGCCCACTTTAAAGATTGAGCTTTTATAAATTGTGCTGCTATAAACAAGATATGTCCGTTTTCTTCAGTAGAATTGGTTTGATGGAACAGACTAGTGAATTTTGGAATTAGGCTCATCCATTTTGTTCTACATATCTCCTTTTGGAATCATTCCTGTAAACAATTTCAATAACATTTCCTTTCAACGGTCAGTTTATTATGATGTTATACTTTTCTTTCATTCTTTCATTCTTTTATTTCATTCTTCAAGAATTCTTTGTGTCTCCTCTTGAAAGAATATCCATTTCACAGATGTGACCTTTTTCCAAAGATCCTAATGGTCTATTTTCTGCATTTTTGTCACAGATTCTTTTTAAATGGTATTGTAGGTTTTGTTTAAATTTGTAAACCTTTTCAAATTTCACACATTTAAATAATCCAAGACCTATATTTTAACACATTTCATAGGAATGAATACTGTATTTTGGGACATTCTTTATCACCAGTTTACAAGGTTTGACAGTGTCAACTGCAAGTGCAGCAAATATTAATGGAAGCACTGTAAAAGATGATTTCTGTTAACCATGTGCAGAAACTTCTCCAGTGTCACCAGGAGAGATGGAACAAGTACTGCGACAAATTATTTTTAATTGAAAATAAAATAAAATATTTCACAAGCATCTAAGGTCTTTTAGTCTATGAACTTTCACTGAAACTAAGAAAACCGGGCCACTGCTCGGTTCTAGGGAAGTTTATAGTAATGATATAATTATAAAATAGTGCACTACTAAAAGATGATACTTCTTTATTATACCACTTTTGCCAAAATCTTGATTAAAAAATTAGAACCAGATTGAGATGATAAACTCAGAGCTGGTGATTTTTAACATTTTTCTGATAATATATACATTATATATATATATATCTTTAGATCAGATATATATATCTCCATATCTCTATAGATATCTCAAGATCTGCTTTATTTTAAAAGCCAGGGAAAGCCTTGAATTGCCATAAATCATCATTTCTCAGTGTTGAATTCAAAACACCTTTCAGATCTTTTAGAGGGAGGGAATTGAGGGTAGTGAGTCACAGAAGACTGGGATTAAAAGCAATAGACCAGCTCCTGGGCTTGAGATGTAGGGCGATTTAACTCATCGTTTGAATGCTCTTCATTCTTGTATAAAATTGGAATGATTTTATTTGCTAGCATGCTTTCAGCTAGAATTGTAGAAAAGCCAACTCTGAATGGGTTTAACAAAAAAGTAAAACTTTATTAACTCACAAAAGAGAGCCAGAAATGCTTCAGAGCCCTGGCCAGAGTCACCCTGCATTTCTGGCTCTGTTTTTCTTCTATTGTCCTCTCCATATGACATTCCATATGCTGGCAGGGTCCACACAGGCTGGCTTCCCTCATGGACAAAACGTGTTTTCCAGAAATCTCTAAGATCACATGCTTTCTTAGTTACATCCAGTAGGAAAGAAATATCTTATGTTCCTATAGATTTTTTCCAAGACTAAATATTTTTACCTCCTAAGAAATCTCTACCAAAACTCTTCTTGGGGCTTATTGACCAGAATTGGGTGATATAGCCATTCCAAAACCAATTCTTGTAGGGAAAGAGAACACTATTAGATTCATCAGATTTATGTTTTTGCCACTGCTCAAAATAGATACTAGGAAGTCAAATATTGACTGAAATACTTAGAAAACAATTCAAACCAGGGAAGATGATGGAGTACGTTTCTAAATCATGATTATGTGTGACACTTTCTTTTCTAAACTTCTTAGTAGTTTGAACAAAAAGTATTTATGTTATATTGCTTTACAAGCAGGAATATATAAATATTTTTAAATTTTAACAAAATATATTGACTAAAATATTTATGTATGGCAGATAATTCCTTTAAATCTAGGTGAAATAGTATTTGTAAAACAAGGAGGGTGCATGCCATAAAATGAGAGTTGAACACACTAAAAGTTGCTGGGAATGGCACTAATGATAATATTGTGTTCATTCAGTATTTTTCAACTATTTTTTTTATTATCCAGGTTGTTATTTCAAAGCGCCTACACTCTTTTAGCTGCACTTATTCATTTTCCCATGTTTCTCAATCTACTTTAATATCTGCAGACCTTATTACTTATTGTGATGGTTTATACTCTGATATGCTTTCCTTATCAAATCTCAGTTTAAAACAGTTTGACCCTGAACTTCAGTGAAAAGAATCACCTTCCAGTTAGAGGAGTTTGTTCTTTCTTAGGTATTCATGATGTAAAAAGACCTTACTTTATAACTTACTTTACAGTCACCCGCTCATTCATTATTGGTTTCTCCTCTTGGCTAATCTGTGTTTTTCCTTCAATCTTCATCCAAAACTTAGCAACTCTAGGTACAAATGAGATAACATTTTGAGTATTGATTTTATCCTATCGCTATCATCTTACAATTTATAGGAAGATGAAATACTCAAATCAAATGACCTAAGAAATGAAAGAAATTGAACGGTCCCAAGATAGCATTGACTTGTATACCTTGGAAAAGTAGGTAGTGTCATAAATACAACTAACCTTGAAATATATACACAAGTTAGACATGATAGAATTTTCTGCATGTTTTGACTTCTTAAAATTAAACTCTATATTTACAGTATTACCTCCAGAGTTATATTTCAATATCTGTCTCAAATAATGGTGTTTCAAATAAATTATGAACATATAGGTTAGGATACTAATCTATGTTGAAAATTGAATAGAAGATAGATTTTTTAAATCTCATTTTTTAAATCTTTCAACAGTAGATATTTACTATGTTGCAAGTACTATGGTTGGTACTGGTGATTAAATAATAAGTTATTTTTAAGAAATTCATATTATAACATGAAAAATTGAAATGTATGAAATATTTCAAGGACACTGCCACCAAAGCAATACTGGAAGGAATAATAGGAAAAGGAACTGGATTACCCTCAGCTGACTGAGCAGACTTCACAGCTCTGCTCGTTAGTCTTGAATGATATTGCTCATATAATCTTTTCTCGATCTTCTTTTACTTTCTCATTTACTTTCCTCTTTTTCTCCCTCTCTCTTTCCTCCTCCATTTCTTCCTCCTTACTTTTAGTGCTTCTTTTTTAAAAAATACAATGATCAGATTCTTTATTACCCATTCCAAAAATAAAAATCCTGGTAGATTTTTTTCAGAACAAAAAAAACATATATGCAGTCATTTAAAGATAGTTCATTCTTTATTACTCTGAAGTGTGTTATTTAACACTTTATTGATACATGGACCTGCTGGCGTTATTGTGGGATCAGTTCATTCTTCTTGTCTTTGAGCAGCACCTTCACGTTTGAGTATATGTTGGTAACTGTAGAACTCAGTTGACTCCATTTGTATAACATGCATGGCTCTGTCAGTACTCTGGTCCTCATGAGTTATTTTAACAAAATTCTTCACACCACTACTAAACTATGTTACTTCAGAGTTGATCACAGGAGTCCTTGATTACTCAAATAAAAAAGATTTTAAATAGACTTTCAACTTACCTGTGTTAAGGAAGTTCAAAGTAATAAAAAGAACATAATAAGTGGCCCAAATCCCAAGTATTAGTTACTAACGCTAAAGAAAAAAAAGTAAAGGTTACAATACAGGGCCTTTGAAGATGATACTGGCTTATCTAACACAGTATTTATATTGATATTTGTTATGGAAGGAAGTTTGTGTCCTTCTGAAGTTCATGTAATAAAACCTAAATCCATAATATGATGTAACCCACACGTGAAGATTTGAGGGGTAATTAGGTCACAAGGGTGGAGCCCTTTATATGTTTCTCCTTCATATGGAGAAACACAAAAGAACTTTCTTCTCTCTGCTGACCTCTAAGCTGTGCAAGGACACAGGGAGAGAGTGCCTTTACCAGACAGAGGACATGCTGGCACTTTGACCTTTGACTTCCCAGCCTCTAGCACAGTGAGGACTCAATATCTGTTATTTAATCCACCTCACCCTGTGGTAATTTGTTGTCACTGCCCACATCAAGAAAATGTTCTCAAATATGCGTTAGACAAAAACTTTGCAAAAGAGTTCAAGGGGAAGCATTTTTAATCTATTGCTTTCTTTTCCTCAATTGACAAAGTCCTTCGCCATGATAAGACCTTCACATGTGAACACGTTGACTACACAGTAGACAGCACTGCCACATGACTAAGTTGGAAGTATGCAGCTGGATCTCACGCTCCTTTCTTTTGTTCTTCACCTCCTGCCCCCTCGCCTTCCCTGGGGAAGCCAGAGACTCCGATTAAGCCAAAACGGGAAGTGATCACACCACATTTTCCAGTCCTTCAAAAATTTGAAAAAAGGAAAGGAGATTTTGACTTCCGCACCACTGAAACAACCTGCATAGTCATATAAAATGCTGTATTTTCTTTATGCTTAGGCAGACTTTTAATGACAGATAATAAAACTTGAGTCTAATGAGATGCTTTTTTTGTTGTTAAGCAACTGACATCCCATTAAATATTTGAGTTAAAATGAAACTCAATATTATGCAATTGTAAGAGAGAACAGCAGCCTGGAGTTTTTTGTTTGTTTTGTACAAATTTTAGAAATATTTGGATCCCATTTATTAAAAATATCTAGAAGTGACGATCAGTGTGGTGATACAATGAAATATTCTCAAATTTTAGAATATGTTCCTATTTTACCAGAGCTGTTGTAAACATAATTTTTCTTCTTCTACTGAAAAAAGCTGCCATATTCCTCGTTTATCTTCAGAAATTTTAAAAATAACTCTCCTTTCTCACCAACAAATAGCCTCATGAACTATATTCAGAAGAAAAGGTTTATTGCTCCATTTATTTTCAAAGCACTCTCTCTTGCTTGATGTTGTATTTTTGGCATTTCACAGCCTGTAAATCAAAATCCTTGAGGGACTACTGCCATCCCCATACAAGGAAGTGATTTCTAGAGCCCCGAAGTTCACTGAAGGGCTATGTTCTCCTAAGCCTGCCTCCACAGTTTGCTGTGTCATCAATCTTCTTCACTCAAACAGCACGACAATATGTCTGGACAACACTACATAAAGGACAGCAGAAGGTTATTGTTAGGTGGTGAAATTTTTCTGACAATTACAATATGCCAAGGTTTATATAAGTGTGAAACAAAGCTTATTCACAAGAATTCTTTTCTGAGTCTTCTCCTCTGCAGGGCAGAAAAGTATTTAAATCTGTGTTTATGTTCTCTGTTTTAGAGATTCAACATACAACATAGCAGATGTCTGTATCATCTCCTTCATGAAGCCTTGTAACCTAATTTTATTGAGTAGGGGTTGCCAGGGAGTGTGAATAGTAACATTAAGTGTCACGACCACCTAAGAAAGGTTCTATAATTATTAGTGGTGAAGACAAAGCACGACTCAAACCAATTAAATTTGATGCATTTTACATTATCTGCTACACACAACAAATGTTTCCTGAAGAAAACGTACAATTCGATTTTGTTAATTAATGGAATCGTGTTGAAAAACTAGTAATTCATACATTTATTTTCAGTATTATTCTTATTTTCCCCATGAAAGAGTGTTAATTATCATAAAGTAAATGTATCCCAAAAGTAAATAAAGCTGTTATATTTTCATCCTACATTTTAATTTGTAAATATTGTTAAACATACTCTTAACATATATATCCCCTTCAGAGAATAAATACAACACATAAATATAAACTTTGAAAGTTTATAAAAATATATTGAAAGATGAAACAGATAATTTATATATTTAATCACAGCACTTACTGTTTTTCTACTCATTATTTGTTTATTTTAAAGTCTACTTAAAAACATAATTTCATGTCCATAACTTGCTTTACAAGAGTTGATTAAAGGAATAACTAAGGTCATTTTTTCACAAAGATATTTGCATTAATTTTTCTTCTAGGTTGTATTTCCATCTCAACTGTTGAAAGTGAAACAAGTATGTTATATTATAACAAAAATGTGGTATTATTTTAACAAATCCAAACTGACTCCCACAGCAGAATTAGAAGTCTTTAAGCAATTTCTATATACAAGGGCAAATACATTTATTATAATGCTATGTACATAATATGTTTTAATAACAAGATAAACATATTTATTATATCACACTCATATACATATAGTGGCAAAATCATAAATCATGCCCACGTTTTATAACACAGGTTTTTATAATTTTATACATAATATAGGGAGGAAAGAAATGAATGTTAGGTAACTTCTGAGTCATGCTATTATTTGTATCTGTAACAATGACATATTATAAGGTCAAATTTTAATATAAAACCAAAAGTAGATTTTCCCTGTTGTGATCTCCTCCAAATTGTCATTAACACAGAGAAATTTTGCATTAGAAAGGTCACAGACCTCAGGTGGAAAAGTAAGACAGAGTTCTATTTTGAGGGTCTCACCATGAATCCTGAACAAAATATTTAGCCCTGCTCTCTTTTGAAAAGTAAAAGATTAAAATCTGTATTCTAATATTCTTTTACTGTTGATTTTTTTCTGGAACTAAAATGCTTACATCTTCTGGTCACTCTCCGATATTACACAGGTCTTGGGGATTTAATAGCACTTCTGTTCAATGAGCTCCATGGACCCACGGGCAGTTTTATCTTGGACCACACCATCCTTAGACCACACCAAGGCCAGCCTAGGCTTAGAGAAATGAAAACATACTGGTTGTACTGTCTTGCAGGATATCCTGTATAATTTTTTGTTGTAGCTTAGGTCCCACTATTCAGCTCTCTACTCCCAAGAAGACCAATCTGCAGTTTCATAATTCTCTATATAAGAAAATGAAGACCAAAAGTGTACTGTTTCTTCACTGATGATAACAATAGTATTTTATTTTGTTGTTTTCCCCAAGATAAATGATAAAATGATGTATAAAATGTATACGTTTTATATGTAATATACTCACATAACAATTATGGCTCTACCATATCATTTTAACATTCAAGTAATCATAATCAGATACTTTTACTGTAGAAATTATACATAAAATAAAGAAAAATTAACAAGCTATTGATTTTCCCCAAACCCATTGCATTAAAAGCATGTAAGCATTCCTATGTGGTTGTTTATACTGCCTAGTCTTATTAAAAAGTCATTCTTATTTCTCCTTATTTGAAAGCACAAATATAAACAGTTTATCTTATCAAACAGAACAAAAGTGTCTGTACTTTTATTCTACTTATTATGCAATTCTCTTGTATTTTAAATACAAATGTGTCATTTTCTACCTGTTAATTTGGCACATTAATTCATTATTTGACTTAATTATTTCAAGTAGTACTTAGACATTTTATTTAGATTATTTGTTTCAGAAATACAAAGCAAAACTTGCAAATCTCTACAAAAGACAGTATTTTTAAGTAGTTGAGAGTTTAAAAACTATAAGGTGTATATGTTATTATGAGCTACTAAAAAAATAAGTCCTTCAACATTAAGTGTAAGAAACAAGATCTATAATAATCATATATATACAGTAAATTAGATATTGTGTTAATAGGGGCATGCAAAATAAATGATCCATGATCCCAGTTGTATAACTTGCATACACGTAAATAATTGCCATTATTACTAATATATTTTATTTATTACTGAAAAAGGCTGATAAATTTATAACCAATTATCATAAACTGAATATCTTAATATGCTTTGCCTGAACTCAAGAAAGGCTCTACTATATAAGGCAAGATTTAATAGCAGTAACATTTTTGATTTCTTAAAGGTGTATTCAGTCCAACATCAATGGTCATTTAAGAAAATAGCTCCTTCAAAATGATGTTCCAACTAAGTCAAAAATTGCTTTTATGTGAAGCACTGTCTCTGGAATATAAATGTTAGGATTTGTCAGGGATCCTCCTAATCTCCTATTAAATATTGTTTCAGTAGGCCTATGGATAAGCTGGCAAAGGTTAATATAATCAAGTTCGTGAATGATACTATTTCTTTAGTGTAGTCTTTTCCTTTTTTACTGACCCTTTTCATTTCCTCTCTTTTTTTTGGTTGACCATTAGTTTTTTCTTCCTATTATGTGTTTACAAAAAAAGAAAAAATTGCTGTGCATTAGAAAGTACTTAGTCTGCTGTCTTATTCTTTTTTGGCTTTTCTGCTTTAATACAGTAAGACATGCTGTGTAATTTTAAGTGAACAGAAATATTTTGCCTCAGAGTTCTGTTGGTTGAAAGTCCAGGAGAAAGAAGCTGGAATCTGGCAAAATCCTTCTTGATCCATCATCCTTGACAGAAGGTGAGAGGGTAAGACAGAGCAGAAGAGAGGACTGATTCACTGTTGCTAGTTTTCTTGAGTATAATCAATAATTAATGGACATAGACAAAGAAATGACATGGCTAAGTAAGCATTAGACTATAAATCGAAAGACAGAGGTTGAGCCCTCTTTTACCAAATCTCCAGGTGAATATTTACATTGAATTGCAAATTTCAGGATTTACGATTTAAATTGCAATCCACTCCTGCTGTAAAGACATTAATCCATTCATGAGAGCAAAATACTCATGGCCCAGTCACCTCGCAAAAGTCTCACCTCCTGAGTAGCTCATGTGCTGTGAAAGGGTGGATTCTGGGAAATGTATGCTTAGATGGATTTTATCATCGTTCAAACACCACAGTGTGTTGGAAAGGCAATCTGATCTCACGGGACTGGCTTTGTATATGGAATTGTAATGCTGATGATTATGGTGTTAGATGGTACTGTCACAATGGCAATCACATTGCAATGAGAGTTCTGGAGAGCACAAGCATTTAAAACACAGCATGTGCTACAGTACTAGTGTTACTATTTTAAATGTAAAATAGCTTATACTAATGTATTCTGGGTTCTTTCCCCTTTCCTGGATATTTTTGCATCTTCTCTCTTAGCAGAACTCATTAAATAAGTAGACTATTTCTGTGAAGATTATACTGGCCTAATAATAATGTAAGCAAATTTCTTTTATTAGGAAAAGTAAATTTTTGGTTCAAAATGTGCTGAAACTTTGCGCAAAGTTTGAATTGATCTCAAGAGTGCATGTAAAACAAAACTCTATTGAAAACATTTTTAATATTCATAGTTCTGTAGGGTATTACACTGCTACCCAATTTCTTGTGCTTGGGGGGGGAAAAGGAACAGCAATAAAAAGAAAGTCAGAGAAAGAGTAGGAAAATAAAATGTTTGCGGACAAACAAATGAGAAAAATCAGATCAAGTCACAGATTTTGTTCCACAATTAGAACATTTAAAAATGCTGTTCTCACCTGAGTATTTCACAGAAATTTTAGGTGGCTATAAGTGTGATGTGGTGCTGAGCGATATTTAAAGAAACATCCAATCAATGTTTCCAAAGATGGTCAAATGAAACTTTGCACAGAAACTGTACACTCATTTAAAAGAAACTACTTGCATTCAGTAGTGTTAGAACTCACAGAAGAGCAATGATAAAAATTATTAGAAAAACACTGTTATCTCCATCTGTTCTCCATCTTTTTATTCAAAAGAATAACTTTACAAGTCATTCTTAATTTTGAAATATTCTGAAATTAATAACTAAAGTTTTTATCTGCACATCTCCTAATAGACCCAATAATGTGAAAAACATTGAAAAAATATGCTTAAGAATTAATGACACCATTTCTGTTATCCTCATATTAACAAAAATATAAACATCATTTCCTGACCCATCATCTGTAAAACAAGCAGCTTGGTGATCTCTAATATGCTGTCAGCCATAATGGTCTCCAGATATATGAAAATATGTTGAATGTTCCTGCCAACATTTCATGGACATGTGCATCTCAGTCAAAATATTAAATGAAATTAATTTTAGTAATCGTTGATTAATTTAGTGAACTTTCTCGTTTCCTGTAAGAAATCATATCACTTAAAATTTTTAAACTATCAGGGATTCTTTGTGGTTGCAAATGTTTCTGAAACTATTGTGAACTCTTAAAAGCACATGCACTATACATTTAAGATAGAATTTGGGAGATTTCTTTGTGTTTAAGGATCATTACTTCTATGTGACATAGCATTATGGCCTCTTTTTTGGACATTTCTCAGTTCTTTGTGTTCCTGTGAAGTTCAGGTCGGTTGTATTAAAGCAGAGTATCTAGGAGTACTTCAAGGGTATGAATGTTTAATCTTCCACCCTATTAATAGCTTCCTTGCCATTGCCTCCCATGGTACTTTCAATGTAACTGAATTTTCAACAACGTTAATCCCAAATATTCAGAAGAGAGAAATAATCCTTCTTTAATTAGCAAAAGAGACACAGGAGGAAAAATTCTTGGAGTGGATCATTTAATGTGGTTGAGAATATTTCTTCTTATAAGTCATTTCCTAATATTTATGTCTTAACTCAAGTTTCATGGACTTAAGATTTTATTGTTGTCCCATATTTCTTCAGTTCATATCAGGATGGGGGATAGTACTTGCTGAATTAAAGGAATGACAGAAACAGGTGTGATAAATTTAACCTGATAATTGCCAAATCAAGTATTTTTTTAAAAATTACCCATTGTATTATTAAGGGAACATATTAACCAGCATTTTTATAAGGAAATTCTCAGCAAAGCTTAAGTCTTTAAGTCACGAATTAATTTCTGTAGCTTGTAATGAGGAGAAATATATCTGAATTCTGGGAGAAGGTGAAATGCAGACCTGGGATATTTACAGTCTGTTTGCAAAGACACCAAGTGGAACTTTAATATGTTACCCTTTAGAAAAGAAAAATAACTCAAAGAAATGTCCTGCATGTGTGTGCAATTTATAAAATCAACTCATAGGACTCAGATTTTCCAAGTTATTGTAAAAAGTTTAGAGGTTCAGGGCATGATTATGTATAGTTCCTGCAGTTTTAGTAATAGCCCTTATGCACTCAGATTTCTACTTTAATGTTAATAATAAAAGGTACAGCTAGTTTGTTTTATTTTATTTTAATACATATATTTTTAGTAATTAAAAGAAACTTGCAATTTGATCAGATAAACATTCTTTTAAATTAAAGAATCCAGGGCTCTAACTAAATTGCTGGGTTGGTCTCTCCACACTTCCTATGGCTGCACTAAATGGAATGATTACAAAATGAGGCAGCAAGAGGCAGATGTAATCACCGTTAAATATTAACATTAAAAGAACTGAGCAATATATTTTATTTTAGTGCTCTTTAACTCACGTCATGTAAACATATTTCCTTTGCTAATTGTCAGGGAAGTACAGAATTTTTAGCACTCTCAATATACCATTTTTGGGGAGTTAAATCTTTCACTAAGATTTTATAGATCTCTGATACTACTTCAGTGAAATAGAAATACAATAATTTAAAAGGTTTCCCAGATCTAAATTTCTGATTAGCTGTAGCTTATTATCCTTTTTTGTTTGTTTGTTTTGTGGTACCACAGATTGAACTCAGGACCTTGTGCTTGCAAGGCAGGTACAGCACCACTGAGCTAAATTCCAGCCCTTATTATCCTTTCTTAAAAGGCCGATTGCATCTGATATATTCATGTGAAGGAGGTGTGTGATTTTAACTTTAATTTCAAATCTCACTTGCACTTCGGATGTGTTTACATTGCCTCAAGAAATTACTATACCTTAATTCCCTAGAATTATCAGGCTGAATAATTCCATTAAACTTGTTCACCTCAAATTTTACAAACAAGACAGAAACCATATTTTGTTACTCACATTTGTGACAAAAGACCTGGGATAAAAAGTTTATAAGCAAAAGACATTTTCTCTTCTCTGTTTCAGAAGTTTCAGCCCATGGTCCCTTGTTCTGGTTGCTATGTGGCTTACAGGGAGGTAACACATAGTGGAGAGGCATTTGTGAGAGGAACACAACTTAGTTCATGGCAGCTAGGAAAGAGAATGACTGAGCAAAAGATAATTTGGGGGTAAAATATAACCTTCCTATAGTACACCCGAAATGACTTGCTTTCTCCAAATGGGCACTATTTCCTAAGGTTTTTTACCATTTCCCAATAGCCCCTTAAATTATGAATCCATACAATGGATTAATCCATTCATGAGGTGAGAACCTTCATTTTCCAGTGTCTTAGTTACTTTTCTTTGCTGAGACAAAATGCCAAACACCCAAAGTTAAAGAAGGAAAGCTTTATTTAGCTCACAGTTTGTAAAGGTTTCAGTCCATATTCTGCTGGGTCCAAGGCAGGGTGGCATGGTAGAGGACAAGCAGTTAATGGTAGGCAGAAGGCAGCAAAGCAACAAGGCATGATTACAACTCTTTCATTCCCTTATATCTTTTCCGGGCTACTTAGGGCATGCAGCCCTCACACCCTTAATCATAGTGCCCCAGATCCCAGCACTGCACCATGAATCAATCATCCTAGCATCACACATTCTAGATCCAGCCACTTCTGAAAAAGCACTACCTATGTACATGAGAGGCTTTGGTGGGACATCTAGGTACAAACAATAACATCCAGTCACCTCACAAATCCTTCACCTCTGAATGCTGCTTCATTTGGGACCCAGCTATCCACATAGGAGTTGGGGGGTATATTTAATATTCTCATAACTTTAATAATAGCATATGAGTCACTGAGACTGATAGTGGAAGTTAACATTAATTGTTAGATCAGGAGTTGATTGAAAAATATTTTTCATTAAATCACAATTGCTGTTTTATATGCTCATACTATATCCTCTACAATGTTAAATTTTACAGTGGTTTGATTGAAAATAAATGAAAATATATTATTCTGATAGTTCTCTATTGCTGAATATTTACCTTTGTTCTCTATAAATAATTCTTTCTTCTGAGTTTTTTGTCCTTCTGGGAAAAAAGACTCAGTCACCTTTCACCAAATCTTGGAGCAGCCCTTACTTTAGGTCAAGCTAAATGGAACACCTGTGAATTCTGGTATTACGGCTTATATCTAGATATTCCTTCAATGTTTCAGGTACTCATAGACAAGGCTTTTGGGAGGTGGCTTGATCACAGGTGTGTGATGCTGGATTAGGGGTGTGATAACTGTATCAGTCCCCTAATTTATTAGCATAGTTTTGGGTGTGGCTGGATGGATAAATTGAACAGGGAAGCCCCAACCTGAGTGTGAGTTGTGCTAACCAATAGGCTTATAGCATGGATAGAATATAAAGAGACAGAAAGAAGGCATCCTCATTGCTCTTTGCCTCCTGTCTGTCATTCCATGGACAGTTTTTCTTCTGTGATGCCCCTGTCCTACACCACCCTGCCTTGGAGTCAGCTGAAATGGATTGAAACCTCTTCAAACTGTGACCTAAGTCTTTCCAACTTTAACTTGTGGGTGTCAGGTATTTTGTACCAGCAACAAGAAAGCAACTAAGACACCAGGTTTTCCACTTTGATTCTTTCTATTTTATTTTCATATCTACCATTCTGTCAACAATCAAATTGAATCCTCATTTGTAGTCATAATTGACTTCTAATGTCCAATTCAATAGCTTCTTGCTAGTTTTCATATAAACTCATTAATATCATGTCATTAAAATATTATTTCTAATTGACCAGAAATTAAGCTTATTTTTGTATTTATGCTTCTTTTGGGGGGGGCTACTGGGGTTAGAACTCAGGACCTTGCACTTGCAAGACAGGCATGGCACCACTGAGCTAATTTCCTGGCCCCTATGCTTCTCAATTTGTTTGGTTAACTCATTTATCCCATGTATCTCAAAGATTTGTCCTTATTCATTTATTTTCTTATCTCTCAATCTGAGTGATCTCATTCATTCTCATGCAGTTGAAAGTCTGCAAAAGAACACTTTCATCTCTAGTCTTCACCGACTACAAAGATTGAAAATGTATTCTTTATAAATCTCCTGCTTATTTTTCTGATACACAAATCTTATTTATAGCACTCACATCTTGAAAGTTTCTCTGGCTTTAATAATTATTTTGCTTGTTTGTTTGTCATTTGCTCATTTTTGGTCAAATGTATGGCTATAAAACCATTGTCATTAAACCAAGAAATAACCTTTGTTAGCTTATTTTCCCCAAATTACTCTATGATTTTTTAATTATGACTCTTCCTGTGTAAAAACTGTTCCCTGCTTAAAATTACTCTACACATCATTGAACATAAAGCTACTATATTTCATACATACTTGTAGACTATGGAAACATATTAAGAAACAAAAACATTAAACTATGTTATTTTATATTATAGAGATTTTAGTAGAAAGGACAACAAAATTCCTTAACATATAATTTCAAGTAACAAATCCTGGAAGGATCATGAGGTACAGTAACAGATTTTAAAGAGTAATTGGCCAAAAAAGGAATATTGTATAGACTGAGAAAGAGGTACTTCTGAGGAAGTGACAGGTATACCTCAGTTATGAGAAGAATTTACCTATTTGAAAAGTCTGAGAAATACCATCCTAGACAGATGTCATAGTGTATGCAAAGGTCCTGAGATAGAAACAAGCTTGGCATATTTTCATAATAAAAACCAATCTGCTCTTCTTTTTGCATGACAACCCTTTCAATAAAAGTCAACCTTTTCATTTCTTATTTTTCGTCACAGCCCATCTAAAGGTGATTGTTAATAATGCCTACTATCGGGATAATTTTAAAAGAATACGGTTAATAATACAACTGGAAGAAACAAAAAAAAATTCATTCCTCACTAGCTTTTAAGACTTGAGGTAATGTTAGAGCCTGAGTTAATCTGAAACTAAAGGGGTTTCAGGATGATATTTTTGAGACCAAGTTACTCTGGATGATGACATTATTTTAGTCAACGTGGTTTTATTTTCTCATTATCATATTTTAGCTCCAAGCTTTCAGTTAAATCGATGAACTGTTAATTGTGATAAGTTATAAGATTCGCAGAAGTAATTCACTGTTTCTGGATATTTTAATTGCTTTAATCACGTGCTCTGTCAAAAATCAGCTTATTTGAAAGACAATTTGGTAATTAACAACTTGATCGGCAAGTCATGGAGATTTCCCCAACACTATTTTATCTTTCATAGCAAGTATTTGAGATATTTTAGTATTCCTCATTACACTGGTTTTAATTTTTTATTATGAAAGCATAGTAAAATGCATAAATTAACCAAAATATTATAGTTAACAACTAAATATCATTTTTTGGAATGTGGAGCTATGAATTTTTCAGGTTTCCTATAGACTTTACTTTTGGGAAAAGAAAAATTATAGATAAATCCAATTTTTCTTCTGCCTGCTTTCTTCCATATACCTGACCCTCTTACATGAGCTCCCCATTATCTAGAAGTTGTATTAAAAAGAATAGTCAGGCTTGTATACTTTAGCACATATGTTACACCCTAAAACAAAGCATATTAGCATTAGTGTTTTTTGTTTCTTTGCTTTTTTTTTTCAGATCTTCTAGTGCAATGTCGTTTGAAATATCTTTACCTTTTGTATATAACTCATATGTAGGATAAAATGCCATGAAATTCAATCTTTTAAGCACAAAAAAATATTACTGTAATGTCCTGGCACTTGTTTTGCTTTTAGCTTATTTTAATCATATATTTTTTTCAAGTAAACTAAGAAATAAGCTTAGAGCCAACTTTGAAATTTTGTTTCATGAAATGGTTTATGTTATAATACAAATTAGACCAGATAAAACCAAAGGAAAGAGACAGTGCTGTTGACTTTTTATAGTTAGAAAGTAGACCTAGAAATAATATCACAATATATTTTTTTGAGTTTTAAATACTGGAACAAAGACAAAACAAACAAAATAAAAGAGCTAAAAAAAAAAAAGAAGAAAAGCTAGACAAAATGGTGTCCAACATCCGTACTTTAGTTATTTCCTTGGAAATAATATATATGATATATATGTGGAGACCTATATGATAATGAAATATGGGATTATTCATCATCAATGAGCAATCTTTCTTTAATTTATAGTTGGGTTAATAATTTATTCACCTTTAATCACTGGAAGACTTTCATTTAATTGAAATGAACTAATGGCTAGAGTACCCGTAATGTGGTACACTGTAAGACTGAACTCATAATTAGTTTGAGACTGAAAACAAATGAGTAGTATTAACACATTAGCAAGTTCATCTTGGAGATAGCTATCAGTGTTTAGCTGAGTCTTAAAATGAAGTCCACAAATAAATATGTTTCTAATGTTTCGTGTCACAGGGATGAGATTAGAAAATCCACAATTTTGATGGTGTAACTTTTCCTTTTATTTTCTGTTCATCTTTTTAAAATGATAACTCAAAAATACAGCAGAAAGGTTGAATGCAGTAAAATATCAAATAGCTATGAAAAGTAGTCTAACGTGCTTGAAAACACATTAATTTATTTGTTTAAGTATCATATTGCTTCTTTGTTGTTTAAGGAATGTTTTAATAGGTCCAAAATACTATTTATATGTCATTGTATGTGGGAAAGCTTCTGAATACATTAGTACACAACCACATACACATGTAGGAAATTTTCCAAAGAGCTAATCTTTGTAAAACCTATTATTCATAATAAATGTATTTTGAGTGTTTTAGAGTTTATAATAGATTTCTATACTTTATTGTTAATATGATATTATGATATTTTTCAGTCCTAATAAAATCAAAAACTTTTGGTGAGTATCTAATTTATGGTATTATATATACTTTACCATTTACTTTCAGTCTGTTTACTTTTTGATGTTATTTTTTAAATGGATGGAAAATATATAGCACATTTTGTTCACTGGATATAGTTTTGGATACAAATAGCAAAATGTTTTAGATTAAATTCACATTCTATAGAGAATTTATTATTCTTCTATTTTAGGGAGACTGAATTTCTTCAAACACCTAAATAAGCTCCTAAAAGTAGCGAGGCTAAATGGGTATATTTACTTTGGGTCCATCATACCTCACACTGGTAGCAACAGTTGCAGTTCTGAGGACTGAGGGATAATTTAACATTTACAAAGCATAAAAATACATTGAGATTTCTTTATCAAGACGTTAAAATAATATTTTATGGAGGCAACTAAGTGACTATGATGTTTAACATAGTTTTTCAGGTTTCTGTGTAAGTAGTCATCAAATGATTCCGTGTATCACAATCGAAGGAGAGGAAAAGGGAGGGAGTGAGAAAAGCAGAAGAGAGAGGAGCAGAGGAGAGATGAGAAGGAAGGAAGGAGAGGAAGGGAAGTTGGAGGGTGAGAGGAGAGAAGGAGCCAGAGGAAGAGAGAGAGCCAGAGAGCTCGCTAGAGAGAGAGTGCGCAAGAGAGCGAGCCAGAGAGCGAGAGAGAGACAGAGAGAGCAAGAGAGAGTGCTTCCACCCTGTAATTTACACATCCTTGTGAAAGAAATCAACTCCTAAACTCTGTATTTACAAAAATCCTGTCCCGATTCAGTGTATCTGGAGAAATTCATTTTGACTTCTGATAGGCAAAATTAGAGTTTATGCTCTAGTTTGGCCTTTGCAATTGTAATCGTTGTTGATACAGTTTTTGTTATTTTATACATTTTTAGTTTATTTCTAATATTGATTTCTTATCATTAGCCTTCATAATATTCTGGACTATATAAAAATACTTGAATATATTTGGAAGGCCCAATAAGTAAAAATAGTTCTATTTTAAAATCGTGTCTTCAGTAAATTTCTTATAATTATACAATATATTTTGCAAAATGTGTAAATATATGTTAAGCATTTTGAGGATATTCCATGTTTAAGTGTCAAGAAAATATTACAATAAATTTCTCATAATCTTCATATTTTACCTAATAATATTATAAATGCAAACTATTAATAAATCATATTTATTTTAAGGAAATTACAAGAAAACTTTTACAACTTTCATAATTAACTCATTTACAAAATTATCATTGACTTCACTTTCAATATCCCAAATCAAATCAACTCTAACTACTTAGCATAAATCCATAGAATTTCGGAGTTCACAAATTATATCCTCTAAATAAAATATTATAATGGATGTGATTTCTCTTTTTAATAAATAGAGAAAATCAAGGAAATGTTTTTAAAAATCAACTTAAAATTAGGAGAAAAACAAATATAGAATCAACTGAAAAATCAAAATGTTATGAATAAGTTTCCTCAATAAGCATATGATAGCTTCTCAGTCATAAACTTCCAAGCAAAGAGAGACTATCAGACATGAAGTTGCAACTTTATGAACTGTGACAAAGTCTCACATCCATGTTCAGGATTTTGAAAGGAGGCAATGCAATCTGGGCAGGATCATTATCCTGGGAACTTCGTTCATGCAGAGGACAAATGAAGTTCCAAAATTAATCTCAGAGTAAGTATTTGGAGCCTTTCGGGAAAATTAAGATCAAAAGAAAAATCACAAATGTTACATAGATAAAATTATTCTCAGTAATAAATTTAACATAACCTAAAACTGCTAAACCTGCATAATCTAAAACTGCCTAAAATTTTAATATAAACTATTATTTGTATTTTATGTGCTAGGAAATCTATTATATGTTACTATATTTTATATTCATAGGTATTTTCATATTTTACAAAAATATTCCCATAGTATCTAATTATTTTAATTACTTCTGAAGACATCCCAATGCACTCAGCTGAGTATATTCAGTGTCTTCATTTATGCTGATTTCTGTAAGAAAAAAAAAGAAAAGAAAAAAATAAGAGGATCAGAGTTTGATTGGACAGTGTATGATCACATATCTTTAAGTCACCTGATCAGCAAAAGAAGCAATACTGTCACTTAAATGCTGTGCTGTCTATAGCTGTCTGAAAACTCAAACAATGGAATATATATATATATATATATATATTTAAATCCAGCATATTAAATTGAGTCTGTAAGTACATCAATAAAATCACTGACATTTTAAAAGGAGATAACATTTATTTCTTAATTTTAATAAATAAAATCAGGTTTGTTCTCACACAGGTTATTCCATGAAGAAGCAAACACTTGGTTTCTAAAACAACAGGTCCCGGTTAAGAGCCAGCAACAAGAATCAAGATAAATAGCAGTGATGAGCCACTTTATTTGCCAATTTTTCTTGATAAAGTCGATTCATTTTTTGCTCTTTAGTTTGTATATGAAATGGGGAAAAATGTCATCAGGCTTTTATGTTACATTCCAAATGAAATAGCTAACTTTCAACTATGGTGTTTTCAATTTGCTGAGTCCTGAGATTATTTGTCACTGCCACCTTATGTACACTGTGCTTTTTAAGACTTTGGGTGAAGTTTTAACTGTTGGCAAGTAGGGTTTGCTTTCAAAATAATACATCAAAACCATGGGTAAGTTTTAAATGTTTTATTCTAACTTTTTGATATGGGTATAAAATACAATAAATTATGATACAACATAAGCAATCCCCCAACTCTGTATAAATGCTTGAAATGTAATTTTAATTCATTGCAAATATGTATTGAGCTTGGATCTGTGTGTTAGACACTAAGTTTAATTCTGAGTAGCAGTCTCATCCCAGAGAAAAATGGTCAGTCTCCACTGAAGGCCAAGTTCATGCTAGTGGCAGTATGTACAGGGGAAAGTAGGTGGTACTTTTATAACTAAAGATATTTCAGAAGTAGACTGTCCAGTTGTTGTTGAGAAAAAAAAGACTTCCTATTTTGGTTGGTGTGTGGCCTGGGCACAGTGCCTCACACCCAGAATTAACCAAAGCAATTGAATTATTTGAAAGACATCTCAGTTTTAAGGAAAACAATGGCCAAAGTGATTTTTCTGCTAATTAGAACATCAAGCTAGTGATTAGAGTTTTTGAGATTGATTGCGTGTTAGCAAATGTCATGTTTGTCAATGACCACTGGGGCTCCATGAAGACTTGTTCTTCTTTGTTAATCACATTATAATTTAGTTATTTAAGATTCTGATAATTATACATTAGAGAAATAAGTAAATGGGCAAGCAGAGAGTTAACACATACTCAATGGATACCTACGTACAATTTCTCAGCACTGGAACTAATTGCTGATATTCTGAGTTTAAATGGTTCTTTTCACTGACAAAATGAGAAGGGGAAAAATACTATAAAATATGCATTGATTTCTGACTGTATTTTATTAGCATTATTGCACAGATGATTTTATTTATTTCTGGTTGTAATTGTATGAATGTTTCCTAAAATACTGATATATGAAATTCATAAGCTGATTCATTGCCACGTTAGTAAAACTTCATAAAAACAACTTTAAAAAACCTAGCATTTGTAGTAATTATTGATGAATGGATCAAATATCACATAGTTAAAAACTCTTCAAAAGCACATTTTTTTAAATTCATAAGAACCATACTGGGTCAAATTCTATGTGCATTGTAATAAGCAAATATAAGTTTAGGATGATTTCTAAAAGAATAATTAACAGATTCAATAAGAGGCACTTAGCTATTATTTTATGATTTACGGAGATTCCCCTAACAATTCTTTCCTGGCTTCAAGGTATTGAAATTATGTATGTGTATGTGTGTCGACATTCTTTCTTGTATTAAAATTGTCTAAGAAAATGGAAGAGCAGTTTTAACTTTTTCTTTCCTTTTTACAATTGTTTCTAATTTAATAAAAGATTCATTTGGTTAAACCTAGGAACAAAACAACTGTCTTTCATTAGCTTACAAGTCAGGAAAATAAAGAAATTTTGTAATGTTCTTTATTATACTTAATAAAATCACCTAACAAACTAATCTTTTAGTTCTACCCTTAAAGCTTCATACTGCATCATCCTTGGGTCTATTTAAAGGTGGTGTCTTGGACATGGCTTTAATTGTTTTGTATAGCAATCAGGACAACAGATTCTTAACCACATTTCTAGGTTTAGAGGGTGATCCACCTCCTTTCAGCTGTATGACTTAAGGAACTTCACCTCATCTCTAATCATGTGCACAAAATAACAATGCCTACATCGCTGCTTTGTGCCAGTTCATGAACACACAGAAATACACTTGGCATAGGGCCTGACTCTCAACAGCTTAGGGAAAGAGTAGGTGATTATTATTGTTTTTAGACTATTCCTAAGTCTGAATCTCTTGAATGCTTTCCTGTAGCACACAACAAACAAATGAAAGAACTAATGACATGCTACTAATGATTAAAATAAAAGAGCCTTTGCTTTGCCACCAAAGTGTACCTATTAAAATAATGCCATGGTTGGTTTGTTGTTTTTATAAAGCAAAATGAATAAATTGAGTTAACTGAATAAGACAGAAGTGAAAATTTACATGATGATATTTCTACTAGTCTCATTTAATCTCAAATCCTAAATATATCTTACAGTCAATTAATTTTAAAAACTTTTGAAAATACAAGCAAATAATGTCCTCATTCCAGGAGCAATGACTGCTAATATTTAGTAATATATTTCCAAATATTTTATTGTATGTGCATTGAACTACATAAATAAGTTTATGATGTCTTTAAATATTCATAAACCTGAAATTTAAAAATAACTATTACCACACCAGTTAGTCATTCCTTGATGCTCACTTTTGCTGCCAAAATTTTGTAAATTTAAGTTAAAAATGGTTATGTGCTTATTTTTAAGAATAGTAAAATAAATATAATGTTGTTTTTTAAATTTATTGTTTGTTGTTTTTAAATTAAATTTTTAATGATACTGTATGTGTGTTCCTGAGAGTTATTAGTTGTTATTTTATAATTTAATGATATGTTATTAGAATAAGTCCCTGCTATTTTAGCTATTGAGAGAAATATTTAGTGAAATCTCACTGAAGCATTCAATAGGAAATGCTTCTCTATACAATATATAAGACATAAATATTTCCAACATTTCTGGGCATTAAAAAAATAAGAATTATTTTTATGAGATTTGTAACTGTGACAATATTGACTTAATTTTCAATTTCAAAAATTGAATTTTCTTTTTCCTTTTGTATAATAAGCACAAAAACAACTTCAGGAAAATAATTTCTCAATCATACAAAAATACGTTTTTTAAAAATATTGTCATATTTTCTTTCAAAGTCATTTATCACATAGTTTTTAAATAATATGATAAATAATACTTGGGTTGTCTTCATTTATACAGAATCGAATACTTGAATGTAATTCTCTGAGTGATACTTGTTTTAGTAGAATAACATGGCATCTTTTTCTCTGTATAAAATGACAAGTTTAATTCAGAAGTGTTCTGTAACGATTATGTCTAATCATCAACACGAGATCACTAGACCACAGGGGAGCTGCACTCTTCAGCTGATTAATCCACCAGTGTTTGTGATTGAAATTGCTGGCAATGGTTGGCACCTAGTTAGTGGAGGGTCACCTATGCATGACTCTAAAGGGCATGTGTAGGCTGGAGCTCTGCCCCTATCTTTTGCTTCCCAGGCTCAGGAAGTAAGCAGCTCTGCTCAACATGCCTTTCTTCCACGATGTTACTGCCTTGGAGCCAGTTGACCATGAACTGAAGCCTCTGAAAACAAGAGCCACACTAAACCTCTGCTCCTTTAAGTTGCAGGTGTTCTGTATTTTGTAACAGCAATGCAAAGTTGACCGATGTACACATTACTACATTTTTAGACTATTGCATTTTGATAAATCATGCAAGTTTGCCTGCATTGAGTTCATATTTCTCTCATGTATATTCATTTTTTTTCAAATTTTGCAGTTTATATGAAGAATTTTATGGCACAGACTATTAGATTTGAGGAATTAAGTAGTTTTTAATTGAAATAGCAACTCATATTTTATTCATATTAATTTAAATATGATTTTCAGACTAGTGCTATGAGTCATAATCACTTAGTAAATTCCAACTTGCACAGTTTAATATGAGTTGCAACTGCAGCAATCTTTTTTATAGTATATTCATTAATGAAAAAGAAAAATCAAGTTTGCTATCTCATGCTTTTTCAGTTAATGTAAATTACATTGGCACAATTATAAAAGCTTGTAAGACAAACTAGCCCAAACCATGAATATTTATTTATCTAAGATTTACTTTCCTTTAACTTGTAATCTGTTCTTCCTGAGTGTGTTTTGATTTAATTCTGCTTGAAGATGTTTGATTTCATAGGAGGTTCCTCTTCCTAGTCTAGACAATTTAACTATACTGCTAAAGAATGGTATTTAAAAAAGCAAAAAAAATTAAATTCCCATGTTCAATAAATTTACCCTGAAGTTCAAAATTGCATCAAGTAGTGTTCGATATTAAAGTTCTGAGAATAACATGAAGTCATATTCCCTTCATTAAGAGGCCTTTACATAGGTCTAAAAATTAAAGAAATGTGTTTTATTTTGATGCAAGAGAATTATCTTACATAAATCAACCATCCTGACAGTTTTAATTTACTTAGTAGGAAAATCACCCAAAACATGCATGCAGATGTTTATGTTTCTTTTATGTTAAATTTAAACATAATGTATGAACCTATCTATGAAGACTTTGGCACATTTGTCTATTCATTTATTTATTTCTAATGAGCCCATTCTAATAAAATATCAGAATACCAATGGATACACATATTAATATACGTATTAATCTCTGATTGTTGGCTGATAATCTAGGTCAGGAGAATAAACAACATTGGCTGAGAAAAATTTGCAATAACTTCTTGATGACAGTAGGTGAGATTCTGTTCATAAGCAAACTTATGTTATCTCAACAAAGTATAATCAAGAGCTAGAAATCATATACTTACTAACAACTTCTCAGTTTCTTCCCTCTACCACAGGCTTCCTAAATGCTATTTACTTAAAAAAAGAGATAATCATCCAAAAAGCTAGTCTTATATAAAATATTTAATTTTATTTACATTCATTTGTATACCTTTCTGAAAAATGTTCTTGTATAAACACTAGTTAAATAATTATTATACTGATGTAATTATAGAATCATATTTTACCTAAATTTTAAAAATGATTTCTTGTTACTGATTGTTCAAATGATTTTTATACCTGACTCATTTTTGACCCTGGTGCAAGTGTCTTTAACAATTAAAGGTAATGCCTGACTTAAAAGTCAATATTTCTTAAGAATTGTATAAATATTATGTATACACTTTGTCTAATAAATATGATTTAGACACATCAAATTCTAAACATACCCATGGGATAGTCTTTAATATTTATAGAGAGCTAAGAAATTAATATCCTTTTCCCAGAATGACTGAGACAAATGATTAAAATGAAGTTTCATACACTCAGCATAAAGGTGATAGCTGCAGTTATTTCTTTACCTCTTTGCATAAACATGAAATGCATCCATAATAACATCATAGCCATATTGTAGAAAAATAAGTAAATATGACAAGTGTCATTTTAAAAATAAAATGAAGTGGAAAATTTAGATTTACCAAGGACCGTTTTTTTCAAAGCTTTGTAGCCACAGTGCCTAGTATGTCTGTTGGATTTTGAGCAACCCAAAAATATGTGTTAAAATATTGAATAAGGAAACAAATTCATATGTTAATAAACATGGTATCATTATTTCAATATGAATTAATAATTTTGCTGCATTAGGATAAAAATTGAATCTGACTAAATTATAGAATAGAATATTTATATGGATTATTCATGATAGAAGATTCAAAATACATTTTAAAATTTAAAAGACATAAGATATGAATATACCTTAACATTTTCCTCTGTTGAGTTTAAGATGTTATACTGCATAGATAAAAATTTATGATATGAATTCATAAAAGACATATACTTGAATTGTAATACATACTGAATAAACATTTGTTATTTTGATTTTCTGCCTGACACTAAACTAAATACTGATGAGAGAGAGATTAAGAAAACAAGGTGCCTCTTTGTCTTCTTGAATTTCTCTGTGCCATTTACTTATTATGTATTACACCTTAGGTCGACAGAGAAACTGATCAGAGTTGCTGATTTTGAGAATAGTAGCTACTTTCCTATCTTGTTTGAGAATATGAAACTTTTACTCTTTAGCTTCCTAATTTATCTCAGCTATTCTAGGTGGAAGATATTCTTTTATTACCTTCCTTCAAATAAAGGCTAAAAGGCTACTTGTTTATGTGCTTAGTATTTGATGCAACTTAAACAAAATGACCTGGAACAATCACCTCCCCAACCCCAGCTTTTTTTTTTTTTAACCAAAAGCTTACATTGGGGCAATGATTTATTTCATAAGAAATAACATACATTTTTGCATGCACAAGTTCATTTCTGCAAATTTAAAGCATACAGAGCTTGGGACCTTAAATCTAGAAATAATCTGGAGACTTCAAAGTACAAGGCAGCTCCTTTCTTCCCTGAGGTAGTGGCTATTGGTCATAATGATCTTATAAGCAGGTGTTTATGCATTCCTGTCATCAGAAAAAAACACTTCTATTTCAGGTCAGATGATGAAAATGAAAGTGTAAATGTCAACTCCAGTGCCTCCAGATTGCTTCAAAAAAGAACCTCTATTTTAACTCAGTAGGAGATGGTTCCACACAGTTCCCTGTAAGTTCACCTCATCCATTTCTTTCAGCCAGAGGAACTACACCTCTGAAACAGCGGTAGCTGAAATAAAGCAGACTTTCCTGAAAGCCAATTGTTGGGTTAGTTTATTTACTTACTTTATAAATGCACGCTTCGCCTGACTCTCTGAGTATGGCTGCAGAATACAAATATAGCAACTAAAATTACCATCTTCTCTTCTCCTGTGGAAAGTTTCCCAGCAACTTTGCAGAACTTATCTCACTTGCCTATTGACAAAGATCATCCTTTCTAGACACATTCTTGACTTGGCTTGCACTTACAACTGAACTCTGAAATTAAAAAAATATATATTCATTTGGAAGAATAAGAATTTTGGAATTCAGTGGTTGAGAATTCAGAACTCAGTTGGTGTGGCTGTCCGCCTTGAACATGAGAGTATTAGACGTAGGAAGAATATTTTCTGCTTGTTTATGTGACGGTGGCCTTCAACTTATCCCTAAAGGAATTTTACAGTAAATCTGAAATAATTGTTAGATGTGTCTAAAATAATTCCTCCTTCACACATCTTACACTAGTTAGATATATAAAATAAAATCATAATTTGTTAAGCTATGGAGAAAAATGAAGCAAAACAAATCAAAGTGTCCTCCATGTTTGTTGACTTTCCCAGAAATGTGAAGGGCAGTCCTGCAGTGGAGATTATTCTGAAACAAAAATATTAATTACATCTTCATTGTCAGGGCTGCTGTACCTGTAGGTATTCACAAGGGGATCCTGCATTTGACCATTGACCCATGTCCTCAGTGCTAAAGAGTGAATCTATACAATGACTAATAACACACAAGAAAACATATTATTTCCAAAGAGTCTGAGTAACTTGGCAATTTACAGATATTCTGGTCATATTAAACGCTAAACTTAGAAGAGTCGCAGGGGTAAGGGTAGGTCACCAAGGACTATGAACAGGCCAATCTCCATGCATACCAAGCAAGGAGACGAAGAAGCTGTGGAACACCTGGAACTGTAAGAGAAAGGAGAGGTATGAGACAGAAGGAAAAGCTGCTCAAATGGTAGTGAGAAGGACACTGAGTATATTAATACACAAGTCTCACTAAAGTTGACATTATTCACAACGAAATGCAGTTCTCTCAGAACTCTATAATCATAATTCTATGACCTGCTTTGCTACATTAATGATCATTATGTTTTGAATGTAAAAGATAAGAAGAAAGTATAAGATAGAAACAAAAAGACTAGTATATTATAAATAATATATGTGTAATTTTGAATTGAGGACTTGAATAGTCATTTATTATAATCCTGATGGTGAATTATCTTCATTCTTCTATTCAATTCACATTTTAGCACATCTATGTGACAAATATACACATATTTATTTAGCATCTACTCTATGCCCTATATCTGAGGATGTGATACACTGATTTGATGGAGTATGTTGTAAAGGAAAGTGATGCAAAATAGGTAAAAGTTACATACTGACCGTGTGTGTGTGTGTGTGTGTGTGTGTGTGTGTGTGTGTATGTGTGTGTTCCAATTTTCAGGAAACAATTGGTAATTTGGAAAACTCATTAGTCAAAGGCTCACTGGGATGCGTATTGGGGCTCAACACTGTGTAAGTGGTGAGGAACAAATTAGGATTCGATAGAGATGATGAAAATTTTTCCACACTTTAAACCCTTAAATGTCGCAATGTCCATTAAATGTAAAACATGTGCCCTAGCTTTTATTTCCTCCCTCTTGTTTCACCACTCATGAACGTGGGCTTGTTGAAGGTTTCTCTTCACCTGAAGACAGCCCCTAGAGAGGGACTCAGCAGAGGACACTCCACAGCCCGAGGTCCATAGCTGGGTAGTGGACCCTGCCCCAAGGTTTGGGTCTCCTGGAATGTGCAAAATTCTATGAAGCCTAGATCTGGATCACAGGAATGCAGACTCGGGTACCCATCTATACAAAAGGGAAACAGAGTCGGCGATGTTTGTTCACAGGGTTAGGTGGATAGCTGGCTGGGGGATGTCAGGCAGGAGGAAAGATGAAAGGAAAACCAGCTGACACAGCCAAGGAATGACAGACGCTGGCCTGGTCAGTCGGCTGCCTGAAATGTGAGGTTTAGAAAGTGAAATCAAAGAGGAAACTCAGGATCTGCAAATGCAGCATTGTGTAGGTTATATACAATGTCTTGATTTTAATTGAAATTAGGAGCACTGTAGTCTTTGGAGCGGAAGAATGACATTGCGCAACTAATTTTGAATGCATAATTTTATTGTAGTATTTAGTATAAACTGTGTAGGGAAGAGGTGAAAGTGAACAATAGAAGCAAAAAATAAAACTTGTTACAACTGGCAGGGTTGATGAGAACAGTTGGTGAACTACAGGAGAAAAGACTGAACTGGATTTGGATCTTTTGGAGTTATAAGTATTCAGATGTTGTGAATATTTTGAAATGGAGCTACTGAAACTTTCCCTTGTGTTTGTGAAAAGGAAACAAAGAAAAGGTTGAGTTATTCAAGGTGCCTCCACTATACTCCTGATCATCTGGAAAGACGCAAGTAGCGTTCTTGGAGATAAACAGATAACAGATCTGGGAGTAGGGAGAGCATTTTTCAGGGGAAGAAGTGCAACAATGATGGGATAAATTATTGTGTAGATGACATTTCGATCATTTGAATGGTTGGAATCGCCAAGAATTTATACAAAAATGAGAGAGAGGAGAATCTCAAAGGACCTCCAAAAGTCACTGAGAAAGGTATAATTTTACTCATTTTGAATATTTAAAAAAACTCTAAAATAATATATGAAAATAACAAAATGGGAATTAAACCATATGAATCTGGTGGACCACATGAATTTAGTCTTTTCTCAACTTTTTTTCTCATTATAAGCATTTAGAAACTTTGTAAAATCTACTTATCTTGAATGGTAAAAATGATAATATGAGGGCCTGGGATTTAGCTCAATGATTTTGCCGCCTGCTGTGCAAGCTCAAGGACCCGAGTTCGATCCCCGGTACCCCCCCCCAAAAAAAACAATGATAATATGAGAGACACAATACAATTGTAGAGTTTATTTGAACAAACTAATTTATGAGTTGTAATGCACCAAACCTGAGGAAATTTTGGGCCTCCTTGAAGAAGCATGATGGACAGGCTGTCACCAGTATGTGTGAAAGAAAATGTAGATTTGCATTTGTAAAGTTGTCCTCTTTGGTTTATTTCACTGTATGTTCCCTAGATTTGTTGGCTCTTTCTGATTCATAAGTTCTGTTTCTCTTCAATATAAACATTTGTAAGAAATGGCTCAAGTTGTTCTACTTCTTTGCAAATTAGGCAAATTCTGGTTAAAAATTATCATTCAATTCTGTAAACTTATTATGTGATATCTTATTTTAATGACTAGAACAAATAACAGATTCGATTGTTTTAATTGTGGTCCAATTTTGTCACCAAGTCCTAGCAATTCTTTTATTAATAAAATGTTAAAACATTTTAAAGAGGCAAAATGCATCCTTAAAAAATACTTAAGTGCTTTAATTCCCAATTTTTCCTTAGAGGTACTATCTTTATGTTACCCTAATAGAACACTATTGCAGAAATTAACAATTACCAAGAAAAATGTTTGGAAAAATTATAGTGGTAGAAATATAGAATAAAATACGACATAAACTGATGTTGCTATCATCACAATTACATTCAAGAACATCCATATACAAGTAGTGTGTTATGTTTTATAATACAAATTTTTATACATAAGTTCATTGTGTACATTCAAGATATATAAATGACATTGTACGATATATGCATAGTAAAAAGATTATTTTAGTGAAACTAATAAACATATATCATCTCATTAGTACATATTTCCCCTTGTGGCAATAGGAGCTAAAATCTACTCATTGAAGGTCCTGAATATAGTATGCAACTTCTAACCCTCATCTCATGTTGCATACTAGATCCTCAGGCGTATGCATCTTACTGGCTTATTTGTTCATTTGGATGCACATCTCTCATGAAAATGTGTTCAGCTTCACTAATCATCTGGCAATTTTCCACTACATTCACTTTCCACACTGTTATAAGATACCACTGTAAAACTATTGGAATTGCCCATTTTTGCAAAAAGTAAGTAAAACCTTTAATAAAACTTAAAGAATTTCACAATAGCAGCTGCAAAACATTAACATTAGATGAAATTCTTTTCCAGAGTAGTGAAATCTGAACTATTAAAATCAACTTCTATGGTGTATTGTGCTGGAATATGTTTCATAAATTATGCATTAAAATCATCTAATACTTTGAAAGAGACCCTAAAACAAAGTCTGACTAAACTGCACTAAACTGCATCAAATGATTTTTAAAGCTTAAGAAAACACTATGGTCTTGCAATTTGTTCAAAGTGCATCAAAGATTTAATAGAATACTTAGGAAACAGTTTAAATCCAATTAGAAGTATATGTGGAAACAGGACTTCTCACATCTGTAAGGTTGACAGTAAATATTTATTTTCTGAGTGTTACTTGCTAATACTCTACTTCCTAATTGCCTTTTTATATTGAATAGCAGACTCAAATTCAGTTTGAAGGGATTGCACTTTTCAAACTTGAACAATAGACTCTCTGAAAGCAAACATTTGCTCAGTTTAGTGCTACTGTTCTATTCTCAATTGCTTGTAGACTGGAAACCTTTGTTTCTGACATGAGTTCCAGTTAACTGCACAATTTAAAAGCATAATATTCCTCTCACTGCTTACAGATTTCCAAACTATATCTGGACTATAGTGTTTTCTTGTATTTAGTAAGGAAAACTGTGCTAAGTTTATTTAAAGTTCATATGACATTATTTTGCATGCATTATCCACTGGCTATTTATAATTTCTATGTAAGGCACATATTCTAGTGAATTATTTTCCTTTGAGGATTTATGGATGCTCATCAGATAATTTTTACCACAAAATATTTTGTATTAAAACTCTTTACCATTTTTTGTGTTTATTTTGTTGAGCCTAATCATGTATAATTCTAACTCCTGCCTAATTTATCCCTCTTGCTTCTTAACTTTGTTCTTCTAGTGCATTGTTCTTACTAATATGTGCACACTCTTTCATACCTACTATTTGAAAACTCTCCCTTATTTCCAAAAACTGCTCCACCTACTGCTCCATTACCTCCTCCTCTTCCTTGCAGGAAATTCCTTAAAAGAGTTGTTTCTTATTGTTTCTTTATAAATTCTCCTGTTCCTTTCTGAGCAAGTATCAATGAATATCAATCAAGCTTTGTTTCTTAGAAATATTCTAGAATTATTTAGGCAAAGCACTGTAAAAGCCAGCACTTAAAACTTTCTCATGACTTTCTTTGACATAACAAGGACCTTTGACATATGTTAACTTTCCTTTAGCTGTATCTTGGATCTATCTATCTATCTGTCTATCTATCTATCTATCTATCTCAATAGAAATATACATAGACAAACAGATCTATCTATCTATCTATCTATCTATCTATATATCTCCTACTGATAACCAGAGGGTTCCATATATGTAACTAGGTAACCAAGGGCATATATAATATATAATGATATATTACATTATTAATTGTATTATTAATAATATATTATGATATATTATATAGAAATGTGTACACATGATATATATTACATATATATTGTACATATATATCAAATATACACATATACACATATATTACATATACACATCATGTGTACACATTTTTTTGCTTGGCCAAATATCTAAAACACTCAACCTCCATTAACTATTTTCTTCAAAATCCAACTTTACATGCTTTATTTCCAAATACCTGGCAATATTTATCCTGATCCATATATCTTCCTTAACCACAGATTACTATGCACCAAACAGCTTGGATACCTCCATTCAGAGATCAGAATTAACACATCCAAAACTTAATTCTGCAACTTAGCCATCTTCAACAGTCTTCTCCCCAAATATCCCTCATCTCAGTAAAATGTCGTATTTGATAACACTGTTCAACTCAGGATAGGATATGTTACATCATCACAAACTTGTATATTTCTTTAGTATTTCATGCTCGTATATCAACGAATTCCATGGACTCTATCTAGAAAGTACATCTACAATCTGAGCTTTTATTTTTATTGTCTCAGCTATCACCCATGTTTAACTCACTATAATTTCTACACTGGATTTCTAGTAGCATCCTCGTAGCCCTACATGATTCTTTTTAATTTCCTATTATTCAACCAATAGGTAGAATGGTCTTTTTAAAACCTAATAATATCATTTGTCCTTCTTATTATAGAATCTACTTGAGCTGCTATAGCAAACTTCCATAGATATATTTCTGTCTCTCAGTTCTCAAACCTGAGAAGTTCAAGATGAAGGTCCAAGATATCAGGAAAGGGCTGCTTTACAGCATCAATTTTCCTTAAAAGTTTTAAACATCTCTCCACATCAGGGCCTTTAGATTGTTCATTCTCTCTGGCTTAGTTTTTCTTTCTCATCTGGGGCACGTTTTACCATTCTTTGTTCAAATGTCTTCCCAGGTAACATGATCATAAGGACTCTACCTAAGCAATATCAGCTCCAGCACCAGCAGCTGACTCTGATTCTCCCTATTTTCTTACCCTTTCTTTATTTTCTCCATTAAAATATACAATATTATATGATTCTCCATACTGTGTGTGTGTATATATATATATATATATAGCCATGTATTTGTGTTTTTTATATTTACCTCTTGCTGGAAAATAAATTATTTGGTATTATAGATTATTATCTGTAAGGATGATAGGATGTAATGATTTTTTTTCTATATAGAAATTTGCAAAAAAAATGACAGCTCACAAGAATAATGAGCTCTGAAATTGCAAATACTGCAAAGTAGTTTTAGATTTGAGGTATTGCATAAGTTTGTTTAAATGTATCTCTTCGTTATATTAGACAGGAAGCAATTTCTTTCTTTGTCTTTGAAATAGGGTCTTAGTATGTAGTCCTAGCTGGCTTTGAACTCACTATGTAGACTTGTTGGACTCGAACTTGTAATGATCCTCCTTCCTCAGCCTCCTGAGTGCTGGGATTCCAGTCATGCACCACCAAACCCACTCAATGAAAGAAAGTAATTTAATGTCCTTTCTAAAGGTATGTACTAACAGGAGCTATTGAAACTAGTTCATAAAAATAAAGAAGTTCCATATTTAAAAGAAATCAATCTTCTAGATGATATAAGTTAATAAAGTCTAAATCTTATATAATTTGCATCACAAATACTTTGTGCTTCCTATTTTTGTAATCAATTTAGATATAAAGTGATTGTATCTTCAGAATGCTTATAGTTTTCACCTACTATAAAACCTTGTCATAGTCAGCACTGCATGACTTGAATTTGCAGTTTCTGAGATTAGAAATCAGTTGTGTGATCTCACTTGGAAATTGTTTACTCTTTTATTTCTCCTTTCTGTTCTTTGTGATGAATCTGTAAGTGGTAAGAAGACCCCACTGTGAAATGATCTAAAGACTGCTCAAAGACTCAACAACCACAAGTGAGTATCTTCTGAGCAGCATCACTAGTGCCCCAACTTGTCAGTATAACAACATGATCCCTAGAGTTTCAGAAAGATATTTTGTTAAAGTCTTTCTTAAAACACTTTTAAAGTCTTACAACATTAACATGAATTAACCAGGTGCTAAGGAGGACACTGATAGGATACAGAAGGACGTTAAAGGAGGATGTGAAAAGCAAAGTAATTCTGATAGAGACAATCTGGTCAGTCCTCCCCACAATACCTTGGTCAGGCTGTAAACATGTACGATGTAATAAGTTAGAATAAAAAAATGAGAATGAACACATATTTAAAACTTTGATGTTCGAAAGATGACAAATTTTCTAGGGCAAGAGGTAAAAATAGTGGATAAAATATTTATGTAGAATAACTTACCCACATCCACTCATGATCATGGGGGTAGGGAACTAGATATACAGGAAAAGAAAAGTTCGGACAAGACTTAGTCAGGAATGCCCTGAGGTGACAGTTTGCAATCAGACGATAGATACAACTTAATAGTATGTGCAGTCAGATGATGCAACTTAAAATCTGCCTCTACAGTTTCACTTCTAATGTAAATCTAGATCATTAATTCCCCTTTTCTAAAACAGTTTCCTCTTCTTTTAAACAGGGATAATAACATTTCTCATTTCTAAGTGATTGCTGAGTGTATCGATATTTTAATGACATAAAGACTATTTTGATGGCTAAGAGAACAGGTGCCATAAATTGGTCTTCTCATTGTCAATAATATTTTGCAGATTGCTGAAAACTTTAAAAATCTCATTTACTTATAAATAAGGAATAGTTTACTTATCTTAAATTATGTAGGGCTTACAAGCACTGACTTGACTAACACAAGAGTTTTACAAAAGGCATTTGGTATTAATAAATAGTTAAGCCAGCTGATTGTCGTGCATGTCTGGGTGTTGCGGCGACATTTTCAGTCCATTCTACTTGCCAATGAGTGGAGATGTCCCCACGTCACTTAGAAACTACTTCCCACACTGTAGAGGAGGCACTCTACCCTTCGCCAAAGGTCATTCCTAGAATTTGACTTGATTCTTTCTAAGATTCATGCTATTTCACACCTAGAAAAACTGTCTATACTAATGATGACGACAGACTAATTAGAATAACCAAAAATAATTGCAAGAATTTTAATTTATGCAGAAAGGAGTAGCGGTAGTCAATGAGGAAGTGGTGCTGTACTCCAAGGGGCACCCTGGGGCCCATGATTCCAATTCCAGCTCAGAGTTTTAGACACAAGCCAAAAATAGGTTTAAGAAAATATAATGCAGGAAACACAGTCTGTAGTCATCGGAGAGATGTTTCCTGCAAAGAAAGCAAGGAAAGAGAGATGGAAGAAAGTAAGACTAGGAAGAATCAATAGAGGAAGTGATAGAGACAGAAAAGGCAGGAGAGAAGGAAAGAGGAGACAGAAAAGGTGGGAAATACCTGCAGAGTAACCACCAGGCAATCTTACAACCATACACTTTCATTCCTTACAAGAAGATAAACCTGTCCAGGCAAATTATTTCTGTTTAACTGATAGAAATTGTCTGGATATGGTGCTTCCAGAAAGATTCTGAAATATTCAGGTGAAAAGAACTTTAATTCTATCATACCTACTCTCTGCAAACACATATCAATGGAAGAAGATACTACATAATACTGAGCTACAAGACTAGAAATACAATTGTAGCCCAAAGCATACTTCTGATTCAATCATAAAGCTTTAAGAAAGAATTAATAAAGCATCTTCACCATAAAATAAAGCCAGGCATAGTGTTGAAAAGGTTAACAAGTGAATGCAATGCTTATTTTATTTCTCTTTGGTTAAATTTATCTTCTCACTCCTGATTTTACACAATTAGCATAGCAGAACAAAATACCTGACTGAATGGTGAATAATTAGGTAGTCACACCTAGAATGACTACAGGAGGTGAAAATATACATAACTATTTATGTCTTATAATTATTCCCAGGGTACATCATGATAAAGAAGCTTCTCCAACTAACTTTAACTTTATAGTTACTTCTACCGATCTTCCCCTAAACTTCAAAAAATTAATAAGGATGTGAATTATATTCTCATTATCTGTATATCCTCATCAATTCAGGGATATTAACTTGCAACTAATATGACACTTAATATTTGCTTTCCTTTTCAAAAATGGTGAGGTAGACTCTTGGGTTAGAAAAATCACTTCTAAAATCAAATGATGGTCAGAGGGAGGAGTCATCATACATGTATTTACAATTACATTTATGCCTAATAGTGCTTATGATATTCAGGAAATTATATTACATGTAATTCTTTTACTTCTATCTGACATTTACCCAAAGTCCACATTTCTGAAGGGACACATGTTTACATGTGTGGAGAATTAAGGAATAACTTCAGGAAACAAAACAGGCTTTGTCTTTCTGCTCCCTATGATAATGATGCTTTTAAAAACTTCTAGAAATCTATTTTAAGACATTAAATGGAGTACATTTAGGTTCATGCCTGATAGGTTTAATAATGTGGCTTGACAGGGTGATTTCACTCATTAGGGTCACTGAAGGACTCAGGATGGCAGAAGTTCTTCCTAGGTGCTCATTAAATTTCTGAATGACAAAGAAATGAGGGAGATAGGTTCATACTTACAAAGGAATCTAAAGTTTCCACGGAGAAGCAATCAGTGAACTTATATTTATTGGCATGCAGGTCACATTATACGCCATAGTACAAAGATGAGAAAGAAGACTGCAAGGAGGCCTAGAGTGGTGTAGTAATCAGTGTTCCAAAGAAACTAATGATGCGTGTATCTATCTATGTTTTCTCATTCACCTGTAAGCACTTGTGTAGTGAGATTAATGAGATAGATGGTTCATAGATAGATGATACAGAAATAGATTATAAAGAGACAGAGAGCAGATAGATGAGAGATAGACAGACAGACAGACAGATAGAAATTCATTAGAAGAGATCTGTTCACATCATCAGCGAGGTTAGGAAGTCCAGATCCCAGAGCGCTGATGGTACAAGTTCAATCTAAATCCAAAGGCCATAAGACCTAGTGGTCAGGTAGTTCAAGGACCAGTCAAGGTTGAAAGTCAGGAAGGCTGAGGTCCCAGCACAATAAAAATCAGGAAATGAGAAGTTCTTATTCAGCCTTTTCTTCTATTCAGATGGTCAGTGATCTGATGAGGCCCATGCACACTGCCCAGGGTGGTCTGGTTTGCTTAGTCCGTCTTCTTAAGTGTGAGTCTGTTAGTCTCATCCAGAAATATCTTTACAGATACTGTCCACTCCAAATTAATGTTTAACCAAATATGAAAATAACCTGTTCCCCAGTCAAGTTGACCTGTAAATTAATCATTGCAATTTGTGATTCCAAAGCCTTGTAAACATGGAATACACGTGTGAATTGGGAAAAAACAAAAAAGAATAAACCAGACTATGCCATGACTTTAAATAAACAGAGGATGAAAAAATATCAGGGTGAATTTTTAGAAGATGTTTATGTAAGAGTAACAGTCCCCTTCATTTTGTAGATAGGAAAGCACTTAAAGGAAAATGAATCTTTGGTCCTTATGTTATAGTCTCATGGTAGATAAGCCAAAATGCTATCAATTTCTCATTTTCATGTACAGACACTATTCTTCCCCCACACACTCCACATTCCCATCCACATATGTGTCTAACACACTTTAGAAATGATAGTGTGCAGCTGCTTCCTTTGCCATCTGTTTTATTGTAAGTCATGCCTTTCAATTTTATGTAATTTCTGAGAATTGTGTCATTCTTGTATGAAGTTCCTCTTTTAAACATTGTGCTACTTTAGGATTGGAGAATTTTGAAAAAATATATGTGAATATTTATGCTTGATTTATATTTTCATGAAAGTAATATCTAATCATCATCAAAAGCTTGAAAGTACACGGTAAATAACCTAAGACAACTGACATGACCATATTTCAATTGTATAGTTATTACTGAAGTTAAGAAATAGATTAGTTCTTGTGTAAACTAAAAGTACCCATGTACATTGTTTGCCAAATACATGACACAGTATAAAGTTTCTGGTTGCCAATGGAAATCAACTTTTGTTTTGTTGTTTCCAGCATTCCAAAATAAGGGATTCCACTTTTCAATTTGGACAGGGAAAAAAAACACTGCAGTCATGGTGGACATGAATAATTCTAGTCTCTAAGTGCTGAGTCTCATGCACGCAGAACAGAGGAACACAAAGACTGTGGATTTCAGACAGTCCGCTTACTTCTTGTGAGGCGTTCATTCCATTTTATTCGATACCCACACACTGTCAGCAGTGGCCTGAATATTTTGGTACAGCCAAACACAGTAAATATGTTGTAGTCTGTTTGAAAAAACACACACCTATCCTTTTGAAGTTTTGATATTCTTTGATTTTTCATGGTCTATGATAACCCTACTTTATGACAGATATTTTTAAATGGATTACCCACCTAAATATCATATTGTGAAAGAAGAAACAGGTTTTTTTTTTAAGAGACAAAGGTCTTTTTTTTAATAGTAGGCATTGTAACTGGGATGAGGTGATATACTGCTCTGTTACTTACACTTCTCCGATGGGTAATAGTTTATTTTTTCAAAAAAATATTAGTTATAGAGAAATATAGTTAGCTGTGAATGTCTTCTTTTGAGCAATGTCTGATCATGGAATTAATTTCATTTAGTTAGAGTACTACAGCATTTTGTTATTGAGATTCATAGTTCATTGTACTATTCTAGATAGTAAGAGAAAGGTAACTTTCACACATTGTTGGAAGGAATGTAAATTAATAGACTCATTATGGAGAAGAGTATAGAGGTTCCTAATAAACTAAAAAAGGATCTATTATATTATCCATTTCTCCCACTCTGGGTTTGTACTAAAAAAGAAATGCAATCAGCTTATCAAAGGGATATTTATATGTAAATTTTCATGGCTGCAGTATTCAGAATAGCTAAGATATGGAACCAAATTTGATGTCAATCAATGAATAAATAGATAAGAATATGTGCTATGTATATACAATAGAATATTATTTGATCACAAAAAATGATGTTTTACTATTTGTAGCAAAATAGCTGAAACTGAAGGGCAGGATGTTAAGTGAAGTCAGACACAGGAGGAAAAATAGCATATGTTCTCGATCACGTGTGGAAATTAGGAAATAGTCTATCTGAATATGGAATAGTGATTACTTGAGTTGAAGAGGGTGGAGGGGAAGATAATTCAATGGAGATTCAATAATGGGGATCAAAATATTATAATTGATATAAAAAGTTCTAATATTATATCACACAGGCTGTTTTTTATAGTTCACCGTAACATATATTTTGTGATTAATTGAACAGAAGAGATCAAAGGCTAAAACAAAATAATTATCCACAGACAGAAATGTTAATTACTGTGATTTGATCACTTCATTTTGTACACAAATATTGAAATATCACACTGTTCCCCTAAAAGTGTACTATACTTACATTTCAGTAGCAAACAAAATGTTTAAGGAGATGGAAACGCTAACCACCTTGATTTGATTATTAGATATTGTATGCCTGTATCAAATGACCCCATCATTCCTTACACATTTGTACAAATGAAATAAAAATTAACTTTTAAAAGAGACAGATGTCGTGTGTCATCACTAGCAGTCATAACATTAATTTCTTCTACTTGCTGAGATCAGTGCATGTCCCTGGCATGTGAAAGAAAGATGCCTTGGAAGTTGGAATGACCGCTCTGTTCTCCCAAGTCTTAAGAAAAGCATTGTGGAAAAAGCCATTTGTATCTCCCTGTTCCTCACAACTAGAGTTAGTATTTCCCAGGATTTAACTCTTTTTGTTAGATTTCAGCATACTGATGCCACAAAATGAAGAGACAATCAAAAGTTCACCCAGCTACGCTGCATCTCACAGATTTGCTTTTTGAATGTAATTTGACCTGTAGTAAATTAATCTTTCTTTATTCATCTGAAGAAAGAAAAAGTGTTATTTTGTACCTTTTAATTTTTTCTTATAATTGTAAATTTAGAATTTTTTTTTCTTCTGAAATGAGAGAAACTACTCTACAGAGAAAGACACAGGATTCATGTCCTGCATGTCAAGTTTAAGAATGTGTAGGTCTTCAAAGGGCAGAGTTAGCTTCTGATCACAGATAAATCTCTGTTGCTGGCAATTATATCATTGTAAGCCATCATTCAATTTTTTAGTTCTAGGCCTGCACCATTCATTTAAAGGTAATAAGTCAGTGAAGTATCAGATTGTAGATACACATACCCAAGTTCAATAGCTCACTTAGATTCTTGTAGATTAAAAAATTCCCAAACCTTGATCTGCTATTCCTGTGCATTCAGCCTCAGTGGAAGTAAGTGATTATATATGTAAACAAACACAGCAACATCATACATTCAACAGAGATATTAGGGTTTTTAACTGGAAGGTTAAGACATGAACTTATCTCGGAAGTCATTATTTCATTTAGCATCCCATTTTTGTGACTTTTACCTTTAAAAAATTGACTATTTGCTCTCAAGGCCCAGTTTTATTCCTACCTTCTCTTTGAAATCAGACTTGTCCATTTGTGCTGGATAAGGTCATGCTCTTACGAGAAATCTAACAAACACAATGGGAGTTCACTGTTGTTTATTTCCTTTGAGCATATATGTGTATATGTATATATATGAGATTATATTTTAACTCATAAATATATAAGATTATATTTTTAATCATGTATATTTCTTTTCTTTTCTTCCTTTTTTTTCCCAGTACCAGAGTTCGAACTCAGGACCTTGCGCTTGCCAGGCAGGCATGGCAACACTGAACTAAATCTCAGGCCTGTGTTTTCTTTTCTTAAGGATACAGAAGGAACACTCTTATAGAAAACACCGTCCTAAGAGAAAGGTCTTTCCTTATCAGAAGTATTGGATACTCTATTCGCTTTAAGTTTCTGTGGGCTAACATGTTAGAAGAAAGTGACTTTACTCCAATTCCGTTCTACACTCTAAAAATATGCTTCCATTATGCATCTTTAAGGGTAAATTGCTTCTGTACAGAGATGGCTGTGCATTGTGGGATGAGAAATGTTTAATTTATTCCTTAAATAATTATCTTGGTCATATTTATGTGGAAATATCCCGTAAGGATTCTTAAGATTCTTCCCACATATGTTTTCTTATTTTGTTGGATTTTTGAAAAAACACCTAAACAAAGTAGTTAGTCCTGAATATCTTAGATTCCCTCCACAATCCATGTTACCACCCATCTTTCCAATTAAAGATAGAGCAGGAGTATAGAGAGCAACAGGGGTTAAATGAAGGTCTCAAATTGTGAGCTGTAAGTGCAATAGCTATTCAATTCCCTAGTGCTCTCAGAAACTACCTGAGGGCATTGGGGAACCCTTACCACTTTGTTACCTGCCACTTTAGATTTACCAATCCTGTGTATATAAAACCACACCTAAGAATCTATTTCAACCTTAGCCCATTCTAAAGCTTGCAAATACATGAATATTCTAAGCCATTATTTTTCTAAGTCTTCCTTTCCTCACTGGTATACACTGAATCCTCTGTCTTTCTGGATATTTTTACCATGGTAATTCAACTGTGGCATACTTTCTTTTAAAGGGACAATTAAATTCACAAAACCAAGAATACTGCAAATGAAAATCACAACAACTTACACAATTTCAGACTATTTCATAAATAAATTTTCTTTGAATGAATGTGAGCAGTAGTACACAAGTACCAATAATCTGGCTGACATCCCTCATGACTCTGCTCCACTTCTCCGAATATTAGAGGGACTACAGAACTGTATATAGATGCCCATTTCCTCTGCATCAAGGAGGTGCACGGAATAGGTGCCACTTGTTAAATTTTTATTTAATCAATTCTTTCCACCGGAAGAAATTTCTCTCTGAAAGAGCAAACATCATTGATTAGATTAAGTCAGTTCTATCATTCTAGAACATCAATATAACCCTCTTATAATTCTACTATTCCGTGTGTCTATGTAGATATAACTGGTGAATAAAATGTACTTTTTTGAGGTTGTCTAGGACATTATTTATGATCTACCTTCTAAATTGTAGAATTATGAAGCTTACATTGGGCTGTGGATAAATATTGCCAACTCTTGTATTGGCCAAGCACATCTCAGTTTGTTTGAATTCCTTCTGTCCTTAAAATGATATTCATGAAGTACAGGTGCTCTTATTCTTTTCGTTTGCTTTAGCCAGAATCACCTCTCTCACAATATGTCATGGCCAGTCAGTGCATCTTATCTTTCCTATACTAATAGAAATAATTTTCTTCTGATAGAGACAAGTATTAATGGATTGGAAACTGTATAGCAGTCAGATACAAGACCTGTTCATTAGCCAGCTTTGCGATCATGTCTTCTGATTATGCCAGGGCTTTGACAGTCATTTCATGACAGTTTTCTCCATATACTTACATGAAGATGGCTTTGATTTAGAGACAGTGTGTGGAAGTCAGACTCTGTGCTATAAATATAGCACATACTGAGACATCCTGCATAAAAATCCTTTCAAGGAGTGTGGTTAGCTGCTGATAGACTTCAGTTATTAAGTACAATGTCTGACTCATATTTTGAGCTTCAAATGTACTCCTCTTGTGGCCTTAGGCCAATGGCAGTGGTCTTAGGCCAATGGCAGAAGAAGGTGGTATCAGGTTGGTATCCTAGATATTCCTACCTAATATAATATTTCTTCCTTAGCCAATATTGTTCTAGACTTATTTGGCTAGAAGAGATTTTGACTCAAAGTTTCATTGTGCTGGCTATTAGAGTAAGAATGTATGATGTGAGGGAATACATGGAGTTCTTAGGTGATGATTTTTTTTAAAAGAATGGTTTAAAGAAAGTAGCATCTGTAGGGCTTTAATATGACATATAATCTTATGAACAACAATAATGAATTTTTCAGGCATGGTCCCAGACGCCTGTAATCTCAGCTACGCTGGAAGCTGAGCCAGGAAGACTGCAAGTTCTATAAAATGTTTTTAGTTTTTTTTAAATGTTTGCCTTAATTTCATTCTAATTCTCAGATAAAAGGTAAAACAAATGTATATTGTTCAATTTTTTCAGTTACCTTTTTCGTTCTCTAATTCTTTTATGTTTACTGATTAAAAACTTAAAAATGTGTAAGTAAAATATATACATATTAACTCTATGTACCATATTTGGAAAACACCAAAACAGGTACATTTTATTTATGAGTCACATGAGCGCCTTATCTTTAAAACATCATAGTCTTTGAGATATTCTAACTGGGGTGGGTTGCATTTTAAATTGTTCCCCTGAATTTGCAACCTTCATTGTATCTGGCAGTGAGTGGATGGTGGATTTCATTTCTGCAATGAGATTAAGTTATAGAACACCGGTGATGATATATTCAGGATTAAACTAGTTGAGTCTGATATAATTTCACAAGCTCTTTAAAAGCACAGCGTTTTCTTCATCTGGGGACAGAAGAGGAAGCCATAGATTAGAAGCACTAAGGAGGTCCAAATACTATTCCTGCTGACTTGAAGGCTATTTGTTCTGACTTGAGAGGACCATGTGACCAAAGTGCTACCTCTGGGGTCAGGGAGTGGCCCACAGCTGGCAGCCCTCAAGCATAATGAGACATCAATCCTAAAACTGCATGCAATTAGACTGACACAATGTTTAGTTTTCTTTTGTTCCTGATACCCAATAACATCCTTATTAAGTGCAGCATGACCTTTAGATATATGTGTATATCGTATAGTAACGGAATTATGGTATTGAGCTTAGGTGTCACCTCACATGTTTATCATTTTTGTGTGGTACAAACATTCAAGATCTTCTACTGTAGTTATTTTAAAGAGTTCGGGATAATATTATTAATCATAGTTACCCTACTGTGCATTAGCACTTCTTCCTATCCAATTATAACTCTATACCCGTTGACCAATCTCTTCTTATCCCCTTTCACTTCTACCCTCCTCAGCCTCTGTTATACTCTTCTATTCTCTACTTCAGGGCATCAGGTTCTTTAAGTTTCACTTATGAATGAGAACACATGGTGTTAGTCTTTCTGCATCTTGTATAGTTCACCTAACATAAAGTCTCCCAGGTTAATTTATGTTGCTTAAATGACAGAATTCTTCTTTTTTAATGGCTGACTAGTATTCGACTGTGTATTTACATCAGATTTTCTTTATCTATTCTTCAATTTCTCAATACCTAGGTTGACTTTATGTGTTGGCAATTGTGGATGGTGCTGTAATAAGCACAAATGTATAGATATCTCTTCAACATACTGATTTCATTTTGACTAGATTCTGCCAAAACCATAAGGTACTTGAAAACAAATCACTGGAGCTTCTAATAAATCAGAATAGTAGACAGCCTGAGTTTTACTTTGTAATACCTTGAGCACAGAATGTAATCTCTATATTTGCTTGTTTTTTTCTAGAGAATTGTTGTTTTTCTCAACTTATGTTAATTTTTATGTAGTAATAGAAATTAACGTAGTTATGTTTTATATTCTAGAATAGTATAATTAACAAGACCTAGGTTTCTTGAGTCCTCCAAGTAGTAAAGCTTTAAATTCACTACACTGTTTTACACAAATATCTCTTTAATACTGGGCCATTAATCATTTTCCAATAATTAATTAGCACAGTTAATCTCATAATCACAAGAAAACATTCTTGTTTTAATTAAGCATCAAGGTAAAACTGCAATAAGTTTTTGATGCAAAATTTGAAATTTGAACATAAATGAAATATGTGATGTGGAAATATAAGAATTTTTTTCTGGGAGGATGATCAAGAATTTTATATGTTCTAATGAGAATGTTATGAAGAAAAAGGATTTATTTGTAGAACTATAAAAATGCATAGTTATCCAAATCATAGTAAAATATAACATGTTTGATGCTGCTTCTTTAAGGATAGTCTTTCCAGTAAGCATTTTTCTGCTATGAAGACTATTTTTATGAATTACATTATTTCCCATTAATAATACTGATATTCACAGATATGGATATATATGTGTATATATATATGTGTGTGTGTGTGTGTGTCCTGTTTTTTTCTTTAGACAACTTACTATATTAGTAACAAGTGATCTGTTTGAAGTTATTAATGTGGAGTTTGGAATTTTAATATATAGCTACAAACTATAATTTATGGTAATTTATAAAAAATACATTGTTACTTTGTATTCAGAGACAATTTTCAAAAGAGTATAGTAAAAATTTTTCTCCATTTTATTTTAAACTGATCAATTTTTTCCAATAATTTAGATGGGATGGTGAAAAATTCTATTTCTTATTTCTAAGGTATTAGGACTCACTGTCAGATATAAGAAAACTATAATTTGCTCTTCACTAGATGTCTATATAAATATTGAGATCCTTTGTAAATATTTTAAATCCTTTCAAATTGCTCAGGAAGCAGTAGATATGTACCTCACTAAGCTCTCTAAGTCAATAGAATTGACTTCTAGTTATCTATATATATGTATATGTCCTGTTAGCTCAAATAGATTAGAAAATAATAGAAAGTGTACATGGAGTTTCTGTACCAACTTTGTTAATTTTAATTTTTTTTCACCTAGTACACTATTCCTGGGGAATAAATGAAAATTTGGCATTTTAATAAAGGGTAACTAAATATTTTCAAGAAGTAAAAGGCATACATACACTACTATTATTAGCATTATATGAACCTTTTTATATTTCATAAGTTTACAGTTTTCCATAAACAGTTTAATTATTTTTATAAATCTCCATTAATATATAAAAATTTAGGTTTTAAATAAATGAAACCATCTATTATAACATGTCAGAATATCACTAGACTAGATCATTACATTTCCATTAATTAGTTCCGTTAATTATACCAACATTTAACAAAATATTTTTTTATATTTTATGATCAGAGCCAAGACCATTGACATTAAGCAAACCATCCCACAAGGAGAAAAGTAGTTTATTTGTATTACTTTATACATTTCCTGATGCTTATCAAGCCACCAGTAAGCGATTCTCCTCAAGGCTTTTCTTTCAAAACCACCTATAAAAGTTAGAAGAGAAAGTTTAATTCACGAATGTTAAATCACACTCCCACGAGATGGAGTTCAGTTTCACAATGAATGGAGTCACCAGATGGACAACTCACCATGCGTACCACTACAGAAATTTTCTTCACCTCAAAGAACTGAGGCTCTCCTGGGAAAACAGAGAAAATATTGTCATGCTGGTCTGAAAGGATTCAATCAACAATGCTGCATAAAAGATTTTGCATGGTATCTTTTTTTTTTGGTACCAGGGATCGAACTCAGGTCCTTACTCTTGCGAGGCAGGCAGCAGAACCACTGAGCTAAATCCCCGGCCCTTGCATGGTATCTTGTAAATAATAGATTCTCAATAAATGCCCAGTCAAGCCCACACTTTCTCACTATTGCCATGGAATTTACATATATGATAATTTATCAAACTTTGCAAAAATATGGTCACATATACATGCATTAATTTTATTCAATCTTGTCCTTGCTACTGTAGAGTACATTAACCTAAAAGACTAACATGCATTTGTGCAAATATGAGGAATCCATTTACACAAACATGTATTTTAAGCATATGAGGGGTTAGAGTAATTTATATATAAAAGCTACTTGAGGTAATTAGAATTGTTTTCATAAAATAATATTTTATTTGTTTGATTTTTATATTAAAAATTCTATAATTTATGCTATATTTTAGCTAAAACATTTTTTGTATTTTCAATATGTTATGTTACTATTTCTTACAATGTTTTTTTAATTACTTGTATGCAGTCCATAATTATTACATTCCTTGTGGGAAGTTGGTACATGTATGTAACTTATTTTAATTCTTTTTCATCTTCTTCTTCTCCCTTTCCTTCCCTTTTCCATCATCTCTTGATCTCCTTATCATTTGAGAAATATCTATCTCCCTACTTCCTATTATTTAATTTTTATTTTTCTCTTTATTTATAATTTGGGTTTCATATATAAGAGAACTTGTATGATACTTAATCTAGTGTATCTGAATTATTTCACTTGATGTGACCTTGAAGTGCATCCATTTTCCTACAAGTAGCTCAGGTTTATCCTTCTTTATGGGAGTATCGTTGTTTGTAGTAGTACCACACCTATGTTTGTATATATTTCATTTTCTTCATTCATCTGTTGATGGACATATAGACAACTTCCAAGATTTAGCTATTATGAATTGTGCTGCTATAAACTTGGATATTCATGGATAACTGTAATATGATGACTTTAAGTTTGGGTTGAAAAAGATATCTAGAAAGAGAATTCCTGGGTCCAATGAAATTTCTCCTTTTAATTTTTTGAGGCATCTCCATGGTGATTTTTATAATGGTTGTACTAGTTTGCATTCCCACCAACAATGTAAAAGTAACAGTCCAATGTAAAAATTTTCCCTTGCAGCCTCATCAGCAATTATTATTATTATTATTTGCTTCCTTGATGACAGTCATTCTTTCTGGGGTTAGATGTAATTTCAGTGTTCTATTTGCGTTTCTCTAATGGCCATTAACACTGAACATTTCTACAGGAATTTATTAGACATTTATACTACTTCTACTGAGAAGTGTCTATTCATTTTATTTGCCTATTTTTGATTGGGTCCTTATTTCACGGAGCTTATTTTTTTGAGATTTTTATATATTCTAGATATTAAACCTCAGTCTGAGGAATAGCTGGTAAATTTTTTCCCATTCTGTAAGTTCTCTCTTCATTCTGTTGTTTTTTTGTGTTTTTTGTGTTTTTTTGTTGTTTGTTTGTTTTTTGCTGTGCATAAGCTTTTAGATTTGATATGATATACTTTGTTTATTCTTAATACTATTTCCTGGGCAATGGGGATTCTGTTTAGGAAGTCTTTGCCTACACCTATGTCTTCAAGAGCTTCACCTATTTTTTTTCTTCCAGCTGATTATATCTGTTTTAACACTTAGGTCTTTGATCCATTTTTATTTTAGTTTAGTACTTGCTGAAAAATATGGCTCTAGATTCAGTCTTCTGCATGCAGATTTATTCCTAGCGCCATTTGTTAAAGAGACCATCTTTCCTCCAGTGTATGTTTTGGCTATAAACTTGGGTATGCATATATCACTCTAATATGCTTTCTTTTTAAATAGTTAAACGCATTTAGGGTTGTTTCTGCATCCTCTCTTCATCGATCTCCGTGTCTGTTTTTGTGCCATTTCCATGCCAATTTTACCATTGTAGCTTTGTAATATAACTTCAGATCTGGGATTGTGATGTGTCCCACTTTGCTCTTGTTACCCAGGATTGCTTTTGCTATTCTGAGTCTCTTCTGTTTTTGTTTGAATTTTGAGATTGTTTTCTCCACTTCTGTGAAGACTGTTATTGGTATTTTGATTGGGATTGTGTTTAATCTTTGTATCAGTTTGGGAGCTCTGGTCAATTTTGATTAAATTTGTTCTGTCTATCCAGGGACAGGTGATAGCTTTCCAACTTCTGAAATCCTTCTTGATCTTTGTTGGAATACTGGTTTTTTTGTGTGTAGGCATGGATCTCCAGTGTAACACTCGAATGTTGTTAAAATTTACTTTATTTTGACCCAAATATTATTATCTTTGAAAAAAGATTTCAAGTTAGAAAATAAAGTTTTATACTCTCTTACATGACAGAAATTTAGAATTGTTATGCTTATGTGCATGTAGATGCTTATAATGAATATTATTGTTTAGGTTCTATGTTTAATAAATAATTACTTACTGACAAAAGTTTGTAGGCCTGCCCACACATTATTTCTCTACCTCATAGAAATTCAAAGAAAAATGAAATATTATCCACTTTTCTCTTTTCAGAAAGGTGCCGTTTAGAGATTAAGGAATGCGCCAGTGACCACGCGGGACCCAACTGACAAATTGGTAATTTTACCACAGATTTGATCTGCATGACCACACATCACATGGGAAGCATTTATTTAGTATTCCTCTAGTGACAAGTAAACAAAGCGTTCTTATTGTACTTTTGTAAGAACAACCCCAGTTCTAATTGCTATCCAGAAAGAAAAATGTTAAATTAATTAAGAAAGATTGGTGCAAAACTACCTTTAATTTAGTTAAAAAGTATAAAACGTAAAACAATATTTTAGAATATGGACTTTCATTACATGTTATGTGAGATATAATTTTTAAAAAATTTATGTAGAGCTTGATAGTTGGTGGATATTAAAAAAAACATAATTCTGTGCAGAGGTTATTACTGAGGAAATGGGGCCCTGACTTGAATAGATAGAAAAAGAAGTATTTGGTGAAGAAAGTTGTGATAGAAAAAGAATCTGCTGGATAAGCTAGTCTAGAAAATAGACTTGAACGTTGTAATTTTGAATTTATGCTAACAATGGGGAATGCCTGAACTGATTAAGGAAAAATGAGGCTGAGGACAAGGAAGCTGATTAAGAGAAAATTACAGCAGTTAAAAGCGACCTGGGCCTTCACTGGACATTATTCTGTTGAAAATACAAGAAAATCGTATTTAGGCAACAAAAACTAGTCAAGTTTGGCCAAAGATGAAGAAAAAATGTAGGTTTCACTTTGGTAATTAACCAAGTGATTAAACTATGACCATTTTTTACATCTACTAAGTGGAAGTTATATGAATCTCTTTAATGTTTTACATCAGTGTTCCCTAAATGGATATGACAAATTAAGTATGAAACCAGAGTGGAAAGGTTGGAAATGTTCTAACATCTTATTTTGATGTTTTTTCTTAGGCTTCTCTTTGTCAGCTGGAAAAATGCATACAATTACATTAATTCCTATGACTTTTCTGCATTTTTCAAAAGTAGGTTATATTCCACAAATTAAGGGCAAGCCCCGGCTCCTTAGAAACTCATAGCCATGTGGAAAAACATAACACAAACAGGTATTTTTAGAGACTGTCATGAGACCTGCACTTTTAACTAGAGAAGAAGGCAGAATTCTTCCTGCAGTAAAGCACGACTGTCCAGCATTGCTTCCAACTGTGAAGGAAGTGCAATCTTAGGCAACTGCATCTTGTTAAAAATGAAAGTGAGCAGAGGATACTGACAGATTCTTCCAGGCAGAGAGAAAAGTATGTACAAAGGCATGAAATGATATGACCCTAGAAAGGTGATTTATTCAGAAGTGTTGGATTCAAGTAAGATAACTTATTGGTGCATAAGCCAATTAAATGACCATGGCAGTCAAACAGTGAGACAAGTACATCTTCACTCATTAACAAAGTGTGGCTCTGTTCAAATCCACTTCCAATTTTGCATCTAAACCTAGAACACTGGCTTATAAGTGTTTCAAAAGGATTCAGCCTCATTGGTTTTCACTCAATGTCCCATTATACCCCCAGGACAAACATATTTATCTGTTGGTTCAAAATCCTTCGATATCTTTTAATCCCTCCCAAGATGCACTCTAAAAAAATAAAATTTATTTGAACAAATAAAATTTCTCCATTCATCGTGTCAACTCATACATTAAACTAGTAGTCATTTCAAAGTGCTTATCATACCTTAACTTATGCTTAACTTGTATGTATTTCAGGTCCACTTATCTTACATCATCTGCACATGCTTTCTCTACACATGAATATATGCTAAACAGGCCAACATATTTGTATGCCACACCTTCAAAACTTTTTTGAAATACCACTCACCCTTTGAATGTTTTCCTCAACTGGGCCTTTCTCAAACTCACCTTACTTTTGTCATGTCTTAGGAATCCTTTTATACAACAGCTTATCATCCTGTATCAATTTGCCAATTTGCCTATTACTTATTTTACATAACAACTTAGTAAAGGTTAAACTTTTTGAAAGCCAAGAGCCTTTTTTTTTTTTTTTTTTTTTTTTTTTTTTGTACTGGGGATTGAACTCACAACCTTGCGCTTGCCAGGCAGATGCAGTGCAACTGAGCTAAATCCCTGCCCCGATAGGATCCTAAAACAACACTAAGAAAAATCTAAATCTAAAAAAAAAGTTTGTGAAAACAAATGATTATGTAAAGAATTATCAATGAGGAAGTTTGGATTTTAGCCTTTGAATGATGGTTAATTAAGACGTTTGGCAGAAGAGCAGTGGTTTAATGGTGAGATTACTTTTTATAAATATGATGTTGGGTACAATATGTAATAGACACTGTGGATTTGTTTGTTCAACATGCTTTCCAACTAACATCCCTTTTGTACTGCATTGGCTGGAAACTTTAAAACTGCTTTCCCAGACTCTATTGCAGCATGAGTACCAGATGGAATTTAAGTTTCTCTAATCAGTGCACTAACAGGAGGCTGCACAGAATTGAGTTGGTTATGGGGAAAGGCAGAGTAATTTGTTGTTTGGATTAGCTCACAGGCAACGTGATTCTAGAGCAAGTTACTGGAGTAATTACAGCTAAAGTAGCTCATTTTGTGCCCTAGTTCTTGGTGTAGTTTTGTCTATTTTTTCTGCCCCATTAAAGATTCTGTGAGCTATCTGTACTATTTAATAAAACCCTTTCTTATTTACCTAGTCAGGATGGATTTCCTTTTTTATATAACTAAGAATCTTGGTCAAGGAAGAGTATGAACAATTGAATGGAACTTACAGGGAAAGGAGACAGCATTTACACTATACAATTGCGACCGGACAAGTGGCTAAGAACAGGCAAAGCTTAGGGTATGGAAATTACAACATGAGAACAGCTTTGAGAGACAGCTTTTGAAAAAAAATATATGACTTTAATATTATTTAAAAATGGAAGGAAGGATGAAAAAAATCAGAATGAAAAAGAATTCCAAGAGGGATCAGATATTTAGGGAAAGGAATTTCTATTATGCTTGGTGTAATACTGTTCAACAATGAGAAGGGCATCAGGAAAAAATGTATTGCACATATTAAACTAGATTGTGAGGAAGAAAATTTGGATATATTTACAGGGATTGAAATCAATCCCTCAACTACCAGATACAAAATTAGCAACTACAAATACTACTGTATTTCAAATTGTATAAAAATAATCTATAAGGTTAATAAGTAATAAATACTTAAGTGCAACTACCAATTTGAAAATCAAGTGAATTTTTCCTTTCCAATATTAAATAGCCTGCATAATATTCTATCATATTAATAAACCACAAAATATGTGTGAACCTTAAATTACCTGTACTCTTTGGAATCATCTCATTCTTATTTTTAATTTTCACCTATTAACATTTTTCCTTTAGGGGTCTCTTAAATTGTTACAACACTCTCAAATTTGCAATTACTTTTAAACTACATAATCATTTTAAACAAAATATTTGATGTGGCCATATAACTAATTGAGCCATGATAATATACATAAATCTGACTGAAAATGTAGGAACATATTTTACACTTTGCATGATTGTCTCAAAATCTCATGTATTGAAAAACTTAAACGTGTGAAGTTTCTGTTATGTGTGTATATATAGTACGTGCAATATGTTTGCATTATTTCCCAAGTTTTCTTCAAATGCAGATGTTAATATAATTTATTTAAACATTGGACTAGAAGATGGGCATGTTGGTAGCATATTTGAAAATAGCCTGGAAAGCAGAGTAAGACCTAGTTCTAAAACATAGAAAGAATGCATAAATAAATAAATAAATGCATACATACATACATGCATACATAAATATTGGAGTAAACACAAAGCAGGTTTTATGAGATGTTACGAAGCAATGAATTTGACAATCTTTGTATCAGAAAATCTGCTTCTAAGACTACAACTCCTTTCAATTTAGGTCCAGCTCCATAGAAATCAAGAGCACTTCCTTCCACCCTGGGTGTTAAAGGGTCCTCCCTAGAAGGAAAGAAAGAATCAAGGCTCGGACAAATGTCTCTTTCAGCCAAATTATCAACATTTCAATAGTTTACAGGGGAAAAAAGGAATGATTTGATATTTGCATACCCTAGATCCTTGTAGCTGTTTGTCAATGTTGCTTTCTCAGATAGTGGATCCACCCTTCTGGATTTATATTTACTCTTGATACTATTATTGTTATTTTTATTGAATCTTTTCTTTAAAAACAGTCTATGAAGTGCATTTACTGTAACAACAGAGAAATAGGGGCCAACACTAAATATGAACTCAATGGAGAAGACAACACCCAGAATACTCTGTGGTATTTCAATTATAAAAATGAAATATTTTCAGTTAAACACATGACTACCAATGCACAGTGGAGGAACACCTTGATGATAGGAATGAAATAACAGAGTGTGATTATTCTCTTACAATATAAATTTTGCTTTATGTAGTGTTTTGAGGTATAAAAGCCAATTGCATTATGATATCTTGAGAGTGGTTATTTTCTTAGAATAAATTCCCCATTATATTATTTTTATTATTTTGTTAAGCAAGTATTTATCAAGTAGAGGAAGTCTATGGCTTCTTCTAACTGAAAAAAAAAGGTGTTTGTTTACAAATATCTGTAAAAAATATAGTTACTGTCTACTATTCTAATTCTCTATAATGCTTATAGATATTATATCTTAGTTTTTATAATGGTAGTTACTATACATCATAAAAAGTGTGTAGACTTTACTTTAATTCATCCTTTTATATCAACTTAAAGTGAAAATCTGTAAATTTTTGCTACTCTGTTTTGGTTCCCAAATTAGAATCACTCTTATTTCATGGCCTACATACTACAAGCACAATGTTCACTTCTTGTTTGATGGTATTTTCCTGTGGCTTAATTTAATGAAAATATCAAGGGATAATTCACATTCTTAAGTTCATCAGTTATGCCATGTTCTTAGATGACACAATGGTTTTGTGTTTAAAGTGTTGAAGCATCATTTTTTCTCACATGAATTTTAGTTATTCATTTCAGTCCCATAAAAAAACCTTGATTTTTATAATTTTCAGTGTTTTCTTACTTCAATCTATACTTTTACATTATTGCTTTAGGAAATCTATTCAGTAAAAGTAATTAGCATAGATACTTCCCCCTTTGTATTTTATTGAGATCCCTCATACCCAAATACCAAAAAGACTTTAAAATTTCAAGTTACAATGTTTTATTTTATATACATGCACTTTGTCACATACAAACAAAGCTCAATTAGCAAAGTTTTTAATGTTTGCTTCATGCTTGACAGAATTCGTATTTCAAAAATATGTGCCTTTGAACACACATCTCTATGTCCACTTTTGTGATGTAATTAAGCCTAAATTCACTTTGATTTTCCTTGCATCAGTGGACATCCCTTAATTTATCTGTATCTGTGCCAGTAACATAGGAGTATCACAGAAAAGTGCTCACCTGCAAATAGAGCTGGGTCTGACTACTTGTCTTGGGCTGAGGTCGGTATGGGATTCTCCTGTTACTCATTCCCGCAGTGCCTCAGTATGGACATAAGAGGAAGATATTAGTGCTTCCTCACCAGGCTGTTATGAAGATGAAACAGTAAATACTCAGAAATGTTCACTGAACTTCTAATATACACTCAATGCTTAAAAATATTATCTCTTTGTTAAGCCTGTCTCTTTAATTGTCCCTCTGTCACTTTCCCAAACTCTCTTGCTTACAATATTCCTTGTGTCAAAATAGTGGCTGTCAGAGGCAAAAGAGAATATGTCAGAGAGAGAAGGGCTAGGGCTCAAATCATATATGTAAAGATATTTTATGGGAGGTATAAATTTTGGTGTTCTATGGTAAAGTAAAGCAAAAATTTTTAACAAAATCCCATGCACACACACACACACACACACACACACTCACACACACATGCATGCACGTTTCAAAATAGAACAGAAGAATCTGGATACTCACCATAAAAGAACGATAAAAGTGTAAGCTGATCAACACACTAATTACCTTGAGCTGATTGCTAGCCGAAGCATACATAGGTCAAATATTATATCCAAATATTATGTGGTTATTGATAAATTTTAATTATTTTAAATTTAATAAATAATAAATTGTTGGTGAATTACTAATAAAATTTTAATATTTTAAGAGAAACGAGTTCATTGACATTTCTGAACTCATGCAATGTGTGGAGAGCTACATATTCATTTGCCACAAATATGGTCCTATGACTATGTCCCGTAGGAGGTGGAAGCCAACACCCACGCACTAAGGGCAGTTGTCATTGTGCACAGTGTCACCGAGAGAGCAGCTCGCACCCAGTCACTACCATATTACTCTGCAGTTTTCTTATTTGAGTGATAAAATATACCTAGTGATGCCAAGTATTTGTCTAGACTCAGGTAATTAATCCTTATTTTTGCTTATCGACTCTTTGGCCAAGACAACTGCTGACCATCGAGGTGACCACAATCCTGCAGCTACAGTCCCTTAATATATTTCAGATGTTTTTAATATAATTAAGACACTCCAAATGAAAGTGATGTGGGGAATAAAGTGGTGTTTATATAAGGTACATTTTAGTTCGCTTTTCACGTGGGCTTTGACACTTCGAATTCTGTAACTATTTTCCCCCTTTCAATCAATAAAACTTCACCTTTCAATGATTTGCTAAGTGGCGTATTATGACTTTAGTCCAGTAGTATCCATGTACATAACGTTTTTTTACTCCATGACCAAAGGACATGAGAATATATGTAACCAAAAATAGCAAGTTTGACATTTTTTGGAAGTGAAATAATTTTTCATAGTTAGAATTTGGGGAAGACTGTTATTTTTTCACTGTATTGGCAATGTAAAGACCTGAATTTAAGAAACAGAAAATGCACGGTGATCAGGCAAAGCCAAGTCTCCAAGGAAAAAATTCCTTAAATACATGAGAATGTTGCAGTATATATTTAGTGCTTCAGAAGTAAAGATATTGAATACATTGCCTGAAAAAAATATTTGACATTTCAAGGAAGACTTTTGACATTTTTAAAAAGAATTCACTTGTGTCTTTCCCCAATTGAAAATGCATTGTAATATTCTTGAGTTAATGTGATCTTCATTTTATAGTGTCATTTTCTTGAAGAAAGAGGAAAAATACACATGAGAAGGAAAAATTAAATGAAGGTCAATATTTAAAATGTTCATTTGTAATACTGATAAATAATTAATTGTTGCCTTCTCTTTACTGGTAGAGAATTCTAAAATGACTTGGGAAATACAAACGCCTGGCCCATGCTCCACTGAGACAAATCTGATGTGCCAATAGCATTTAAAGATTCAAATAGAACGCTGAAACTCATGCCAAGGGATTTACAAAACAGTTGAAGACAAAAAATCATTTCCTGAATTCTTCCTGGAATGCCTAAGCAAGTACAAAGCCTGGATATTTTACTGTTCACTTAAAACTGGAAAAGGATACATTCATCTCACATATCATCTTCCCATCTTCTGCTACAAAGAGCACTCTAGTCCCAAGCATACAATATTTAGTGTTTGTTGATGAAAAAGAGTTCAGAAAATCTCAGCTGAACAGTCTTCATTCTGTTTGTGCTTTCACCATTGTCTGTCCCCCCAAATAATTGATCTTAAGACCCTTGATGTCTTGATTTAAACTTTGCCATTCTGTAGATTAAAAACTGCCTTAGTTACTTTAATCTCATTGCTGAGATAAAATACCCAGCCCCCAAAGTTAGAGGGGGAAAGGTTTATTTAGCTTACAGTTTGTAGAGCTCTTAGTTCATATCTGGCCAGCTCCAAGGCAGGGTGGCATGGCAGACAGGAAGAAGGTAGCAAAAGCAACAAAGGCCCTTAACAGCTTCTTTATGCCCCTTTTATTTTACCCAGACCACTTAGGGTGAGTAGCACTCACAACCTTAATCCTAGTGCTCTGGAGTCTACCACTGCACCATGAATCAATCCCAGATTACACACTCTAGATCCAGCCATCTCTGAAGAAGCTCCACCTATGGCCTCATGAGGCTTTGGGAGATATCTAAACACAAGCCATAACAAACATATACGTAATATCATCCATCTTCCCAATGCCCACTTCTATGGCTTCTTGTCTTTTTAAACAAACATATCAAAGTAATTACATATGCCTTAGTCCCTCTACCATTTCCGTTGGTGGAAATGCATTATCTGCCATTCCTTCTGAGCACACTCAGTAATTCCTGACAGCCTTTCATGATTTCTTTATTTAGTTATCATGTTACCAATTCATCCTGTTTACTCTAACAAAGTCGTAACTAATATGTTCATATGATATACAAAATTGCATGATATGCAAATCTATCATGCACAAAGAAGTTTGGCAATTACATCAAAAACCTGGTTTATACTTCTATTATCTCTCCTCTGTCAATTTCTGAAGTTTTTGCTGTTGATTTTTTTGGTTTAAGACATATCTTTTCTTTTCATCTTGCCTCCAACTCTGTAGTCCAACTCTTCTTCCACTATAGAAGAATGTATGTGTACTGGATTTTGGAAGGGAGATCTCTAGATTAAAAGGGGACATTAATGTTCAGAGAAATATCTCCTTCAATCAAGTGATTGATTCCCCATTTGAGGCAAAAAGAATGATTTCATATTGGCTTACCTGCACCTGATTCCTTGGAACAGTTTCTAAAGGGTGCTTTCTCAGACACTGACTCCAACTTCCTAAATTTATATTCCTTCTTTTCCACTTCATCACCCATAACATTTTTAATCTTTCCTGGTGTTAGAGAAAAGCAACTAAGATGACTGAATCTTACTTTCTTATGCTTAGCCTTTGACTTTATCTATATATAATTTATTTTTAAAAATTCCTTTCCTTTTTATTACAAAGCTGAAAATGTTGATATAGTGGTTTGCTTTTGATGATTCTGGCTCTCCAATGCTGTCACTATTTGATAATTCCTCAGCTTCCCTTCTGGTATCACAATAATTCATTATTTCTGTGAAGATTTTCAGGTTCCTCCTTGACTACATTTGGGTTCTGAGTGCTGTCATCCTGACTTTATCCCAATGTAGTAATCTTTGTCACATTGCAAGCATTAAAACATCTGCACATTCTTTTTCTTTTTTACCCATTAGATTATTGATGACTTGTGAGCAGAGATCGGATTTATTTCCTTTATCCTAAAAGTTTATGCAGTTCCCAGCACAGAGTCTTACCTTGTATTTCAACATGCAGATAAATGTTCACTCTTGGATTTGACTGGCATTGAATTTGAAAAAGCAGTAACTCTACACTGCTCTATTTAAAACAAATGTTTTAAATATTCTGTCACTGGTATTTTTGTACAACCTCGGTGGTATGCATTTTCTAAAATGGTACATTAAGCAGTGGGGTATCTATTGACTTAAATAAGCAATCTAAAAATATTTTGGATTTCACCATAAACAAGTTTCCTTGCTGTTAACAGCATTTGGGGAAAGCACCTCAAATATACAGTTGACTGCATAAAAAAAGTAGCATTCTAATTTTAGAACTTAAAGTTATAATAATGTACTTACAATGAGATTTCTTGGATCTCTTAAGGCTTAATTTGTAAAAATATTTTGGTAAGTGTGATTTTAAATACTATATTATACCTTGCAGTTTGTTTGTGACATCCATGTTGCAAATGTATAAGGCTACATTGAGGAAATGGTGAAATAGAAGCCTTAACTGTTTCTGAGATGCTTTAAACCTATAAATAAAATGCAACACGACATTAACCAATCAGCATAAATATATAAATAAGCAGAATGAGATACTAAAAGGGATTGAAAATAATCTTTCCCTTTCTTAATGTCCTAGACGAAAAAGGTTCAAAGACATTCTAAATGGGTTGCTCATTAATCTAGTAAGTTTAGCCCCATTTTGTAGCTACAATGAGAATTTATCATAGTCTTTCAACACAAACTTCTCTTAGAGCTCCAGAAAGAGTACATCAAGGGAGAGGCTTGGAGAAATGAGGGTTCTATGGAATGGGAGGCCATTGAGATCATTTTCACAATAAGTCGGGGGCCCTAGGGACAATTTTATACTACATTTGAGCCATTAACTGCGCTCCACATCCCCATGCAGGCTGCCTTTGCAATGTAAACAGTGTTATAACTTCACAATTTGAAAGTTCACACATGCATAATATATTTATTTGTAAATAAAGATTAATACAGGAAAATTGACAAGTAATAACATTTTCTATTTTAGATGCATTTTTGAAAAATAGATACTGATATCTATAGTACATATCAATAAACTTCTAACCTCATTTCAGAATGTTAATGTCATAGGTGTATTTTAAAAGCTTACTTGTCATTTTATTTCTGTTATTCAAATGAAGACTATAAAAACTCTGAGTCTCTGGAAGAAATTCCAAAGAAGGATTGCTTGCTAATTATGGGAAACATTGCTTTAAAGGATTTGTACAGAAAAATATCAATGGAATTGAAGAGTAGGATGGTCAGTTATGAAAAATATTTTCACTTACATATTGACATCATGTAACAATCTAGCTGTACCCTTCATAACTCTTCTTACCCAACCCTGATGCACCTCATGTCCCCATGAGGCACTGAAATACAAAGTGAAGAAGGTCCAACTCATTGCATAGCTCTGCTGGGGTTGTTCATGGGGATTTTTACATAATATTCATGTGACTTCACTGTAAAGTTTCATTATCTCCAGAACTGTTCAGTATTTTGAAACAGTTCTGTTATTCATTATATCTAATTAGAGAAATCAAATCTTATCTTTAAAAGAAATAAACAAGTGGAATAAAGCTGAAAATACCTGTAAAATTATTTTTTTCTAAATAAAGATGAAGTCTTGAACAATAAAATTTCAAAATACCTGTAGCATATGTTGACTCAAACACAGATTCAACTATCACAGGGAATCACAATTTTTTTTTCTGATTTCAGTAAATATCACTATATCGATGTAAGTAAGAAATGTATAGATTTATGTAACACATATGTATTTATACTAGAGGATATTTATTATAAATATCAAAAACTTTTAGCTAATATTTTGACCTCTTTTTTCTAAGTTTTTACATAGCATTTTCATCTACCTTAATGAGTAATGTAAGGTTTATTATAAATACTCTTACATAGAATTTCAGAATTCATATTAGTCTCCCTGGAAAAATCACTTAATATAGAAAATGAAGTAAATTTTATTGTGCCCATTCCATTGGGATCTAAATCAATTATATATAGTAGTTTTGTTATAAAATTATAAACCAGCAAAATGAATTTGCTTCTGGGAAAGTAAATTGGTGAAAACCATAGGAAAGGCAAGATAAAACCCTGCAAATACAAGCTTTCTGGTGTTACATACACGTCTGACCTGTCCTACCCCAAATAAGATCCCTTCACTGGGGGAAAGATAGGCTCTTTATGAAATAGTACTGTGAAAACTGGCTATTCATTTGACAAAGGCTAAACTTAGACCATATCTATCTCCATGCACTACATTATAGAAATCAACCAAAGATCTATGCATTCGAAAAGAAAAACTTAATCTTCTGGGAGACAAATAGGTAAAATAATTGAAGACAGAGGTGTAGGCAAAGACTTTCTGAACAGAGCCCGGTAGGATAAGTAATACCTGGAATCAAGAAATGGGACCATTATAAAATTAAAAAGCTTCTGCACAACAAAGGAAACCATTAACAGAGCGAAGAGACAACCTACGTAGTGGGGAAAAAATTATCACCTACTCCTCGGACAAGGGACTAATATCAAGAATATATAAACAAATTTAAAAAAATTAGATCTCCCAAATATATAGATCTAATAAAAAATAAGCATTTAAAATTTATAGACACTTCTATGAAGAAACACAAATGACCAATAAATACGTGAAAAAATGTTCAACATCACAGGTCATCAGAGAAATTCAAATTAAAACAACACAGATCCCATCTCACTCTTGAAAGAATGGGTGCTATCAAGGAATCAAACAATAACAAATGCTGGTGAAGCCATGAGGAGAAAGAAGCCCTTCTCCATTGTTGGTAGAACTGTAAACTGGTAACTACTAAAAATTAAAATTTTTTTAAAAACAGTGATTATTCTAATTGTACTTTTACCTATGTTTTGCCTAGAATCTTCTTCTTTCCATAATAAAATTCTCCTTACTCTTCTTCCTGTGCTAACTTTCTTTCAAATAATTTTGGATTCCATTATACAGAATGAAGCCCTCTGTGCATCTACACAGATTCTATTGTGAAATGTTTGTATTTCAGAAAGATTTTAGTGTCACTGAATCATGATAAATATAACTCTCACTGTCCTAACCTATAATCCAGATTCTCAACAAACAATAAATAAATAATGATGTGTGGGCTTGAATGTCAAAGAAGAACTTTACTTTAAAATCAGTTGAAACAAATGAAGGATGTTACTGAGTTAAACGATACGATCAGTTGTATGTTTATAATCCACTGTGCTGTAAAGAATAGAATGGTTTGGACAGGTATAAGAGCAAATGAGAAGAGATTATTTTAGAAGCCCCCCTTGTAATTTAGGGGAAAGAGGATAGTAAATTGGACAAAACATGTCTGTCGAGTTAGAAGGCAGTGCAGATATTCCTTCTCTAATAACCTACGATTTAACAGTTGTTTGGACCTATGACAGAGGTACCATGTTTGGACTAATGACCAGCAACTTTGGACTTAAGACCAGCATTTGGATTTATGACCTGCATTCAGACTTACAGCACAGAAAAGTGAGGGGACTGTGGCCTTATAGTGGTTTCTTCTATAATACATTACTGTGAGTTTTGTTTATTGTACTGTACAATAATGTAGTTTTATGTCCTATTATATATTACAGTACTGCATATAAGAGTTAGGCAAATGAAAGCAAAATCATCAAGCTGGAGTTTCCTTTTGCTAATTCTTTGTCAGAATATTGTAATGTACACACCATATACAATTCCTCATTTAGTGGCCCATTCATTTAAAGACCTCATTGTGGGAATGGAACTCGGTTGTTAAATAAGGAATGTTTGTAAAAGGAACTGAAAATGCTACTTGTGAATTAAATTGATAGTATAATGACACACTCAGTGTATGCAAGGGACAGGTGAGAGGAGGTAGACATAAGAAGCAAACCCTGAGTTCCTAAGATGTTTGACTAAGTCACAAATGTGGCAATCATTGCAACAGAAAATTATGAAGAAGAGGCCAGACTTGGGGCATAAGAAGGCTAATAGTATAGATATGGAATAGTTGATGTGGCACTTAAGAGATACCTATGTGTGCATATAAGTAGGCAAATGGATAGAAAAGTCAGAGGACAGTCATGGAATGAAGAAGCTGAGATACATAGGTGATAGTCATGGTATAAAGAAATTGTATAAAATTCTGGTGCCTAATAGACTGCCTGTGTTTGAGCACTGAATAAAAATTAAATGAAACTTTCATGAAGAATTCCAACCTTTAAACACAGGGAAGAAAAAGTCTAAAGATTTTGAGAAGGAACAATCAGAGGGAGGGAGGTAAAAGTACAAATATGTTTTGTTATAAAATTAAGAAATTCTTCACTAGAGCTATTGAAAATTCAGATAAGAACCAAAAAAAAATCCTTGAGATTGATTGATTTAGAAATTGCAAAAGAAGCACATATTAGCATTATGCACCTACTAAGTGCCCGCCCTGGACAGATACCTCCATATTTCAAAAAGAAGAGGAATCAGATTAATTTAGATGGAGTTACATATTTTAATGATATTATTAGCTTTCTTTCCTCTTCTTCCATTCTCACAAACTATTTTTTCATAAGGACTTGACTCATTTAAATTGTCAAAGTGAAAATGCACTTGTGTGAGGACTTGCAGTTTTGGTCTTGTTTGCAACTATATTTTTCTATATAAATATATATATATATATCAATATTATGATCTTGGTTAGTAATAATTTGTTCTATAGAAATAAACTTATTCTTAATGATACCATATTCTGATTTCTAAGAATCCACACCTAAGAACAATTTCCTGAATCTAGCAAATATGCTAAGGTTCAACCCTTCTGGAAAGCCGATCGAAAAACTGGTTCAACCATATGTATTCCTCTGCAACAACATCACCTATTGGACATGAGATTTTACTTGTTTCCATTTTTACATCTGCAAGTCTGTACCTCGTATATCATTAGCATCACTATGTAGCCAGATACCATTTATTTTTCATAGCATCCAATATAGCTGTAGCCATATTGGCTCTTAAAAATAAAAAAAAAAATTTAAGTGTTTTTATAATTTTATTGATGTGAATTTGAACACAGGCAGAGTGTAATTTCCTTGGCACCAAACTTGTATTTGATATGCACTGCCAGTTCATTTATTGAATCCTCTTGTGCTGAGGGGCAAGGATATTATTGTAAATATGGTACATTCTTTCATCATCTTGAGCTTTAACAGGTAGATAATAATTTAAAAATTAAAAAAATCTGTACTCTAGTTGAAGATTTTAGCAAAATTAACATTCACGCAAAACATGGCTCTCATGTACTCTCCAAGAACAGATTGCCCGTAACATGCTCTGTTTGTGATGAGATATTAAAGACCAGCTCTCATAATTTTTCACTCCACATTTATAGATTTGTTTCTGCTGACAGACTAGTGGAAATGTAATTAAATGTTTAGTTTAATTAAAATAGAATATAAATGCTTGTTCTCAGAAATTCAATGCAGTCCCCAAAATAGCAAACCTAAGTGATTGTTTCTCAAAAGCATGTTCTACTGATTCTCTATGTCTTTTTCTAACACTCAAATGTAATTACTCATATATTGCATAGTTCCAAAACTGTGCATTATCAATGCACACCACACATATGTTTGCACACACACACAAAGGTGGGAACTCAGAATCTATAGGAAGTTCAGAATGATATTGATATTATGTAAATTGGTCAAGGCAAGCCTACTGAATGGATGGACTGTGATACGTATGGAGAAGCTCACAACAGATATCTCTATACCAGGTGTCAGGCAAATTTTTTTGTAAAGACCAGGGAGAAATGTTTTTGGCTTTGTGGCCATATAGCCTCTATCAAATTTACTCATGTCTACTGTGGTAGTATGAAAGCAGGTGGTTTTTAATCAAATGGGCATGATTCTGTTCTAATAAATCTTTATTTATGGACACTGAAATTTGAATTTCATATAATTTTCATATTATTCTAGAGTCTTACTTTGATTGTTATTAACCATTTAAAAACTGCAAAAACATTCTTAGCTCACATACCATATAGAAATAAGTGGCAGGATCAATTTTGCCTGCAAGGATTAGTTAGCAGACCTTTGGTCTGGATATCTCATTCCCTCTCTCTCTCTCTCTCCCTCCCTCCTCCCTCCTTCTCTCAAACTCTCTAGATCCAGTAAATACCACACTTAGAATTACTCAGTAAATATCTATGATCTCATCTTCTGCTAATCTCTATGTTACTCTTTCTTTTCTACTCACACAGGTAACTTTTTGCCCCCTTCGATGAGCACTTACTTCATTGTTTCTGCATACTTACTCATGATTGAAACACCCACATTTACAGATTTTAACAATATTTAACTAGTTTATTTCTGAGCATTTTAAGTATTTATTTTTAAAAAATAGGTCATTTATTTATTTAAAAAAAATGTCCTGCATCAATCAGCTCAATACTGTGTTTTCATGGAAAGAAATTCCCAACAGGGTGCTTACAATATTTAATTTAAGAATTTGCTCCTGCCAAAAATTTTTGGTGTGTGTAAGATCAAAATCTGGCTTCTTTGTTTTATTCCAAATCATTAGCCACCTGACCTTTTATAATTAATTAAATTATCCAACCTTTTAATTTTGTAATTTTAACCAGCACTTTGCCATATATTAGATATTTCTACCTTTTTTTCTGCATTGCTATATGTTCACTGAATCATCACTTTACTTATATATAAGTTGTAGTTTTAAAAAATTATACTGAATATACATTGATTTTTTTTTTATCAATTGCATATAGCTTCTTTTATTCTATATTGTTTTTTACCTACAGTGAATAAATTTAAAAGGAAACTTCCATCATTGGTAAAATTTTTAAGGAATTCATTTAAAAATCTTTGTGATTGTTTAAAGTTCTTAAAATAACTATCTCACATCTCATGGTATGTTTAATTTCTCATGAAAAAATATTGTATGTCTCTTTTATATTTGTATTAAAGTTTTGTACTATTTTTGGTAAAGGAAGCAAGTTTCTTTTGAAGTTAAATTTCAGTCACAAACATTTTTTAGGATATTGAAAGGGAACTATTTGTTATATTCTTTTTGTTGTTTACTAAAGATTTACTGTATTTCCTAATATTACTACTTTACCTAACAGATTTGTCTTGTACATAGCAGCAAACTACTACATGTAATACATCAAAATCAACATCATATCTTCAAAGTTACAGCAGTGATTAACCCTCAACTATATTAATTTAGTTTTATTTATAGAATACTATGTGCTGCTTGTGAAATATATGCAAAGTAAGAGAAGTAGAAAAATGAAAATAATGAGTGAATTCATATTTGGTTCATCTGAATATTAACACTTCATTGTTTCAAATTTTGATTTTAATGGGCACTTTGATAAGCATTATGCAAAGTATAGACACACGTGATTAAAATTTTCCAACAGTGTAAAATGTTTAAATAGCAATGAAATTTTTTCTTCTCTGTACATTACAGAGGAATACTAGTTTTTAATTTTTCTTGTAGACAATAGTATTATAAATACATTTTATTCTCATATCCTTTAAACTAACTCTCCATCACTTTTAATATTAATAGTTAAACAGTCATAAACCATTCATTTACTTCTGATCTCTCCCATTCGTTGCCTTCTGTTCTTATAAACCATGAAGATATGGCTTAAAAATAATTTTCACTTCTGATATGCCCAATCTAATTGCTGCAAACAGAACCATTAAACTTTAAAAAGAAGATGAAATCTATATATTTACTCACCTTTCATACTGTTTCTTAATCTTGTAGTGTGCTATTTGTTTCAGTATTGACTTGAGCTCCTAATTGTTTACCTATATTTTGTGATTTTATCAAATGAAAAACTCAATGAATAGTTTCGATCCAGTTGTGAAACTGTCTCTGAACTGTGCCCAAAGAACCATCTCCCAAGTGCCAAGATCTAAGGGTCATTTTCTAAACTTGTGTAATTGTAAGAATCAGTTTATGAAAGGTTGCTAAATATTTAGATCCCTAAATATCTGCACTGACGAATCTGATTTAGTTATTCTGGAGATCCCAACATTGGTTTCATCATCAGAAAACTTTGAATTAATGATCATTCTGTTTTGATCTGTTATTCTGACCAGCCTTTCATGTATTTGTGTCTTTTTAAGCTTTGCTTTCTGTTCCTTCTCATTTGTTTATAGAATCAAGTTGAAATGGGCTAAATACATATTTTTTTCTGAGAAAATTAGTTAAAATTCATAGAAACAACACTGATAATATTTCAAAATAATTAAGCCCACATCATTGTGTATGTAATCATTACAAAGTACTGTGAAATACATTCAAAAAGTGAATCGTTCATTTTTGTTAGCTTTCTATTTTACTTTTTCTCTGTTTCATATACTCACAGACGCGCTCTACAGCTTCTGTGATTGGCAAACCAATCCCCTTTATCTCTGGTCTCTGAGTTTTGTCCTCTGGAACTCCAAAGCAGAGAAAATCTATATCTTCCCTAAACAGACTGTGAATGTAGCAGATCCTTGCTTTAATTCTTTCACTTTTCTGAGGAGCAGGTAATCTCAGCAGCACAAGATGTCAACACATGAACCCCATTGATATCATGATCCATCCTATCCTGTTTTTCTTTTGTAATCTGTTCTCTTTGGTTCAGTCACTTATAACTAGTTTACTTTTAAGAAGATGCTATTTATACACACATAAGCACTTTGGTTAAGTCCAGAATGGAAACTGAGAGATTGTATTTATCAGGTGTTGTAACTGTTATGTACTGTGTATCATGTGTCATATACTATAAATGGTAAATTAGACAAGTTATCTCCCTCACTCTGTGTAATGATCACAACTTCTCTTCCAAGATAGGTGTTACTATGCCATCAAAAAAATAGCAAAATGGCCAGGGGATTTAGCTCAGTGGTTCCACCACCTGCCTCACAAGAACAAGGTCCTGAGTTCAATCCTGGGACCAAGAAAAGAAAGAAAGAAAGAAAGAAAGAAAGAAAGAAAGAAAGAAAGAAAGAAAGAAAGTAAGTTGAGAGGGAGTGCTTGTGAAAGTCAATATATCAAATACCAGATTATAGTCAAATATGATTGAAAATGACCTCTGTACAAAGTCAAAACAGTTTTTCACTAAATATTTTTTAAAATAGGGGTCTAAGAAATGAAGAAGAAAGAACTCAGTTTTAAAATCTATCTACAAAGTCTCTAGATAAATTTTAGAAATGGTTAATTAGATGGGATCTTTAATGTTTCAATTTAAAAGCTGTATCAATTAGATTCCTGTTATGTTGCAGGTAGTGTGTATATAGTAGAAAAATATAGAGGATTTTAGAAAGAAAAGAATCTGACTTGGAAAACGAGATGAGGAAATGATCAATGTTGGCAATGGCAGAAACAATAGGTGTAAGACTTTCAGCATGCACAAATGAATATTAGTGGGTGAAGAAATCTTGAGACACAGAGAGAATGGCAGTTCCATTTAGCCAATGTCTTGAAGCCTACCTAAATATAAGATTAACATGCCTGCAATGTCGTAGAAATAAGTGTATCCTATCTACACTTTGATATCACCACTCTGAGGGCCGGTATTGGGCAGGCTGAAGTATTTAGTTCACGGGTCTCCTGTCACTGTCCTGTAATTCCTCCTGGCTGTCAGTGATGAAAAGGACAGGCTTAACAATGCAGAAGCTTCATGGATTGTTCCAGAACATGAGATTGAGTTGCAGTATAAAGAAAAAAATAATTATAAAAGATAACCTGATATACAAGTTTATGACATCTCTTGTTCTAAGTAATCTTGCATCAAACCTAAATTAAGGGAATCAACAAATTTATTCCTGTCACCTATTCTGGGGAATGTTTCAAAGATACTGTTTTCTTTTTAAGGTATGCTGTTTTTTGTGAGTTGCGTGGCCTCTAAAATCTTTTCATTGAATTAAAAAATCAGACTTCAGGTCCTTAAGTATTATTTCCAGTCATATATAGTATCTTTTTAAGTTTTCTTTCCAATAATAAGTATAATGCATGCTCTATAACATGCCCTGCTTCTTGTGCACATATTTAACCTCTATATTCAAAGTATGGGAAGGTGATAGAGTTCATATTTCAATTTTTCCTTTAATTTTCTCCTATAAGCAATTACACATGCTAACTATTTGGAAATCCTTTTATAAAGCAACTTTGAATAAGCAAGGAAATGATAAAGCTGAGCTAATCACACACTGAAATGGAGATCAAGCTCCTCATGCATTAAAATAAAAGGAAATTGTGAGATTTCATTTGACGATTTTGCATGCTGCTGAATATGCAAATGTCCCTACTATACTGAAAGTTAATTCGATATACTTTTAGTTGTACATTTTTTCCGCAGTGGCCCAACCTTATCATGAAACTTCCACAGGTTTACCATGTGTGCCTTTGTAAATGTGAGAAAAGTTCTGTTTATTAATTAGTAATATACAAGGTTTAAAATTAGTAAAATGGCTTTAATTACTAAACAATTTAAGAATTAGAATTTTTTTCTATCATGTCTTCTGAATTCATATAATGTCAGCCCTCTCCTGTCCTCTTTTCCCTTCTCCTGGCTTCTTCCTTACCTGGTATCTCTCTCTCTCTCGCTCTCTCTCTCTCTCTCTCTCTCTCTCTCTGCATTTCTCCACGTAGATGTTCTATCATTGATCCTTAGAAACAGTGCCTGTAGCTGTGTATCACCACCACCATCATCATCTGTGAATCACTCATATGATGATGTCACCCACTCAAAGCTCTTTCCAAAACTGCAGTTTCATGTTGCCACATGACTCTTGGACATTTTCTCAAAATGTTAGCTAGCACCTTAACATCAGCATATTCCTATTTGAACCCATTAATGCTCCTTAACAGAAGTGACGATTTTCTTCTTTCTTTTTACTCATGATAATGCATGTTTTTCTTTCCAGGACAACCAAGTTAGAATATTCTGATTCATTCTCCATTCTACTACCATGTTATATTTAATTCTTTAAATGTTTCCAATTTGCATACCTTTCCTTTGTCTATTCTTATAGCAACATCAATGCACTCATTATATCTTTCTGAATCATAGCTATAATTTTGCCACAGCATTTACAATCTATATTACAGCAAAAGATTCAGTCTGGTGTACACAGATACTACCAAGTATTCAGCCAAACTCTACATAATATACTCAAAGTATTGGAAGCTCCAGACAGTATTTCCAGCATGCCAAGTTTACCTTTAGAGTGGGCTTCTGTTCTGATTTCCCTGTTTCTACACTTTACTGTCTAAGATCTGAAATCTCTTAACATTTTTTCCACTCCTTTCCAGCCACTGTCTAGTTCACTAACAGTGCAACGGCATGGAATCCAATCACTCATGCTACTTGACAATCATCTTCCTGCCCAATTAGCAAAATCTAGAGATGGTGATAGAATATAGTGCACTTTGTGAATCTGAAGAAACTTTCTATGGAGGTCAATGAACCCTTTGAGAATCGTTAATTAGTGCAAGATATGTTGCACTTGAGTCACTGAAGAGGGGAAAAATGACAGCAACTATGTGCTGGGAGCAAAACCTTCTGCAGTCATAAAAATCTCACATGAAGAAAGGCCTCAAACTTGGTTTAACGCCTTGCTGTTGCCATCTTGAAATTATTCATGATTTTAACAAGAGTCCATACATTCTGTTTTCATATAATTTTAAAATACATTTTATAATTTTAGGGCTCCTATTCCCTTAACTATATAAATTGTCTTCCACTCAGTAATATAGAATTCTGCCTTTCAATGCAGGATAACAGGTTGCTATTTTATGTTTCTCATCTTTATTAAAAACACTGTAACATTCTGTGTCTTTGTCATTTACGTGGAAAATACCTTCTTTTGTCCCCAGTTCCTTGACTCTGCCAGCTCCAAAATGCCAAATGTCACATGACAGTTCACTTCCTATGCTGCCCAAATTAGCATGGCTCATGTCTGCAAGCTCACTGACCTTCTTTCTCTGTTTCATCAGTTTTGTGACCATAAGCTCTTCTGCTTTTTGTCTTATATCTATAACTTTTTCATTTGTATCCATTTTAAGAGATCCTCTCCACTGACAAACACTACTTCTAGTTTTATTTAATACTTTCCTTCACACCACACTTTAGCAAATTCATTTTTAAAAATAGATTTTATCTATAATTATTTATAAAATTCTCGTCAAATTATATTTCTAAACTTGGTTGTTTCCCCAAATGTAGTTAATATCCATAAGACAATCATTTATTTTTACCTAAAAGTCATCTCTACTTCTTTTAAGTTTTCTCTGCCAGTGAACTCCTGGACTATATAAATACTGTGACCAGAATCAAAAGAACCGCCCTGAATTCTCATCACATTCGTCCTATGATAAATTTTTCTATTCTTAAATTGTTTAAATATTTTGTCAATTCATCTACACATTTTCTCTAATAGAGTTAAGTGTTGAAATCAATGAACTCACAATAAATTATCAGATTACTTTTGAGGACCTCCAATTTGGATCCTCAAAGTTTGATCACTTTGGTAGCAGAGTAGAGATTCGGTTGTGAAACCAAAATGTCCATTCATAATCAAAACCATCCACTGAATCATAGCCCATGCTTTTACAAAGAATAGAACTGATGCATAATCAACTTTCCCTTACTTCTATTTCATCTTTCCATTCTGCCTCTGCTTTAATTTAATTTATATACAAGTTTTATTGAACATTTTGTGGCTTCCTCTCACCTTCTCTGCTCTACTTCTTTTTGTTAAACTCAGATCTTCCAGTAAGTAATCTTTCGCTAGTCAGAATAAATTATGAAACCTTTATATAATTGGACAAATTCCTATGTGTGCCTCTACTATAGAACAATATTGTGATGAAGTGTTGCTGTTTAACTTTCCTTCACCGTGTCAGATATTCCTTGAGGGAAGGATAATACATTACCCATTTTTGTACTCCATCACATTTACACTTAGGATGAACCACACTGAAGCAAAATTGGGAAGGGAAATTACTGTATATTTTCCATTTGTTCTCCTGAGTTTATTAGTGCTTAAGCATATGGTGACCAAATCCTATGTTAGTTACACTGTGCATCAACCTGTACAAACACAAAGTGGCACAGGATGACTTGATACAATATTGATGAATGAATGATTCATGAGGTTGCCCAGAAATGGTCCAGAAAAGAATAGAATTTGTAAACCTTCTTTTCATTTTACTCAGCTCAGAAATATCTAAGGGTTTTTTAGTAAATTCTGGCACTGAGATCTGAAAAGGGAATATAAGCACAGAACAAAATACCATAAATACGATGTACTCTGTAAAAGCGGTTGTCCAGAAAATTATGTAGAACTATTTTAAAATTCAAATAACTGCATCACAACCTTTGGATATTCTATTGCAAGTAGGTCTCTAGAGAAATATTTTTTAAATATAGGGTTTTTTTGAAATATTTTACCATCAATCAATTTTTTTATTTTGGGCCTTCTACTATTTAAAATTCATTTCCACTTCTATCTCTCCCAAGGGTACTCTATAACCTCACTCAAACTTATTGATTTTTCTAAATATATAAAGGAATCTTTCTATATATGGATTATGAAGTTGACGATATCATGTTTTAATAACTTTTTCTAGTTTGTTAACTTAAAGCTAGAAGACCTGCATTGTTTCTTTTTAAATCTTTCAACGAACCTAGGTCAGTGCTATCACATCTGACATTCTGTGCAGTGTCCAAATATATCTAATCATGTATAATGTTCGCATTATATGCATGTTTAGTGCCAAGCATGTTGAAGAGATTCAGAAACTTCTGCCAAACTACACTTTCCAGCAGGTTTTCTGAAACAGCATTAAGATAATTTAAGGTCATTATAGTTCTCAATTAGCAATAACATGATAGAGAAATGGATATGAACAGAAATATTCAAACAAAGCAAAAAATGGACAATAAACATTCTAGTAATCACATGAATAGAAGTTGAAACAATGAAATATTAATTTTAGTTGTTGAGTAAGCAAATGGAAAAAATGTTATTCTTCAAGGGTAACAATGATTCAATTAATTGTTTACTTTTCTTAATGGTTTAGGAAGCAATAAAGTAATCATGAGTTTTAAGAAATGTTCACGTATTTTACTTGGTAGTTCAAATTCTCGCGTATCATCACATCTATTCAAGTTCAATTAAGTAAAAGCTCAAGTAAGGAATTATAAACAGAATTGTTCATTGGCACATTATTTATAATATCAAAAACTTGGCGGCAACATCATTATTCAGTGATAGGAAAAGATTTAAAGTGTATTACACATATATTTTGAGAAAGAATAGTGGTAATTTATTGAAAATGTTGGATAAGAACTTTCTGTGACATAGAGCAATCTGCTATATTAAAACTTAAAAGGCAAGATGTATACATCAATTTTCAAAAATCTCATAAAATATTCTTAGTAAAAACAATAGTAAGTTTGGGACATACTGTATGCTTCTAATTTCTTGAATGGCAACATATTCACATGAATAATATATTTGAAAATATCAATGATTTGGTTAACCAGAAGTTCAGTATAATTAAATATTAATGAGACACCTCTTACTTTCTCAAACTAATGTTACCAAAAATGATTTTAAATATTTTCTTCTTTCCTGGTACTATAAATATTACATTAAAAATTCAATAAAATAATTCTTTGATAGCTCACCATCTTATAATGCCTCAGGGTCAGCTAAACATCGATTTTCATTATATAGCATGGAAAAGGTAAATACAGAATTTGGTGAATTCTTTTCCCAGGATATTGGATTGAAACTATAGTTTCTCTTTTAATGAAACGCTGCCAGGTAAAAATTTGTTTATTTGTAATTTGCTTCTTGCTACTATAAATGGAACAGAGAAAAGAAATATGAGTTAAAATATTAATATTAAACAATCACTGGGACTCAACTAAGTTATCTAATGTCTTCCACATGCCAAAGACTGTACGCGACACATTTTTATGTGTAAAATCATTTAATGCTTAAATCAGCTGTTGTGTGAGGATGGCATTTTAATCTACACGTGAGGTAGTATTTTGGAAAGTAAAATAATAAAATTGAATAACTAACTGTAGAGTTAATATGCACCATAGACATATGGCTTTAAATCTATGTCTCTCACCTCCAACATAGGGTTCCCTACAAAGCACTGACCTGCATTAACTTGTATTGTGTAAGATAAGTATTTTATTAGTTTCCATTGTATAACAAAACAGATGTAGAAGCATAGAGCAATAACAGAAGTAAATTTATGTAAATTTTGCTCCATGTCTATTATGATTAGATCTGACTGTCCCCCCAGGGCCTCGTTTGTTCAGCGATGGGGCTCTGGAAGGTGACTGTGGAAGGTGGGAGCCCTGTTTCCGTGGGTGTTTTCATGCGCTGGTGAGATCAGCTGTCAGGTGTGTTTGCAGGAGGTGGGTTGCAGGTGGAAGAAGGATCACTGGGAGGATGAGCTGAAAGGGGAGATCTCACTGCCTGGTTCCTCCCTTCTCTCTCTGCTTCCTGTCTGCCATGAAGTGAGCAGCCGTCTGCTGCACAGGCCCATCCATCATACAGTTTCTGTCTTGGAGGCAGCTGACAATGGACTGTAATCAGGAGACAAAATAAACCTTGCCTTCTTTAGACTGCAGGCATCTGGTATTTTGTTCTAGTGACAAAGTGGCTAAGACAATGTCTAATCAACTTCTGCATATTAAATTATCCTAGGAAGCCTAAGATACAGATGTGATCATTTATTTTCTCTGTCAGCTACACTGAGTTAGGTGATGCCCAAGCAGCAGGTTGTGCATTATTTCTGTGTGGGATTGACTGTGAGAGTGTTTCAGAAAGATGTTAACATTTGAATTTTTAGACTGAGGAGGGTAAATTCCCCTCACTGATATAGGTTGCTATCTTCTAATCCTCTGAGGGCCTGAGGAGAGCAAAAAGCCAGAGCAAAGGCAAATGCACTGTCTGCTTGAGCAGGTCCTTCCCCTTTCGCTTGCCCTCAGGAATCAGTGCCTCTGTTCTTAAGCCTTTGTCTTTGACTGAAATTGAGTTCCTCTGGCTCTCGGGCCTTTGAGTTTGGATTTGAGCTGGAACAGTGAGCTCCTGGTGCAGTTCTTGGGGATTAGCCCATGTCATTGTGAGTCAGGCTGTCACAAATCTTTCCAAGTAACTATAGATATACATTCTTTTGTTTATGTTCCACTTGGGGAACCCTGACTGGTCTACTAGATATTATCCTTATGGACATTTTACTGGTGAGAAAATAACACATATTGCTATGCAAGTTGCCCTGTCTCTTTGGTTCTTGATACTGTGTTTCTAATTACTATGCCATGGCTATTCTAACTAAAATACAATTTGCTGAAATGATGCTTTTACATCTTTTAAAAATATTTTAAGATCTCAAGGTGAACCCTAGTCAAATTTCTTGCAGCAAAATATTTTTTTCAGAAGGAACATCCTTTGTTCTGACCCTTATAAGATAGATAAGCAGGTCTAATTATAGAGAAATTAAGAAAAACAGGCCATCCTAGGTGTGAAGGAAGTAGAGGAGCTAAAGATGATAAAAGCTTTGTCAACTAAAGAAATGCAATGTGATGGGTCTTTAAAATGTGAATTAATGTAGACTGATGAGAATTAACTATAATTTCTCTAAATTGCAATACTCCTGGTAAATTCTTAATATTTTAAATTTAGTAATATCATCAGCACCTTCATTGTAATAATTTTATTTTACTAAGGATGCCTGTGTACATTTAGATTTTTGAAGACCATTTTTACATTATTTGCTGAAATTATTGTCTGTACAAATGTCTAAGTTTTATTCACAAGTTTTGATTCTAAGCCTTGTCTCTGCTACATGTCTCTAATACACACATAGATTTGAATCCAACCGTGGAATTTCTACCTTGGTGTGTTGATATATCACGCAAGTGTTTCAGCATCTGTTAAAGAACGATAGTTTCTCATCTAGGTTTCTTGGAAAATGTTTTATTGGGGATACTTTGGTGCTCATATCACTGATAAAAGCCATGATGAGAGCAGACTAGTTTGGAGCTTTGTAACTTAATAGTGCAAAACTTGGACAAGCACCCCTGCATTAAGATGCTTGTTTAAACAGTTACTATTGGAAATAATTGTACTTAAATATTTCATGTGGCTTATAATGAAACCATATCAGATAAGTTGATGAGATAGAGATATACATGTTATCTGTTCCCCTTATTCCTGACGTGGCATGTTTGCCATACAAAACAAGAGGAATGCACATCTTACTGGTGCAAATACATGCGATCCCACAGTGTTTTCCTCTTAGAGAATCTCTCATGTCTTTAATAATGCACTTTACAATATTGCCTATTTCCACAATTAGTTCAATAATTTCTGATTCATAGAATTCTTATGACTACAAAGCATGAAAGTTTGGAAAACATTTACTTTCATCTAGTCTTTCTTCACTAGCAAATTATAGTTTACAAAGAGCATTATAGATTTAGACAAAATATGGTATGCACACAAAATATTTAACCACTTTTAGTTCTATAGTTTAATATAGTTTCACTTTTCCTACAAATCAATGTATTCATTCCTCTATTTATAGAAATAATCATATATTTTATGTGACTAAACTGTATCTACAACAGAAACTGAGTTTACTTTTTGCTTTGTCAGTTATCAAAAATATACCATTAAATCCAATAAGCTCATTGTCACATTGATATTTTACATGGACAGGAGGAAACTCTTAAAAAGGAGCATTCAGTGATATTGTAAGGGCAATATTACTTTTAGAATTAATCACACAAATATCTTAATAATCAAATAACTTACTTTAATATTTATCATTGTAAATAAAATGGTAACTACATAGAGGTAATGCTAATTAGTTGAAGTATGGTATCATTTATTCATGATATAACAAAATAGGATTTTGTATACTTTATATGCAATATATTCCAAAGATATCTCATTAAATGAGAAAATGAATCAATGCACCATATTTGTGCAAGTCACTGTTCCAAATGCTGAGTTATAACAGGGATATCCTTGTATTTCCTTTACACCTTCATTTATGTTTGAAAATATTATATAGCTTTCTAAATTTGCACGGTAAAATTGAGCATGAGATGACATCTAAAGAGACAATTTTCTGGGTCTCAGAAAACAATCACAGCTTAGCACTACAATTTTATCTTTCCAGTTTCTGTGTTCTGACCAGCATCAATCGTGTGTTGGAAGCTTTTCTGTCACCAGTTAAAATGATTCTTATAGCTCTCGCAAGGTAATGTAAGTATCAGAAATGTTCACGCTCTCAGTTTCAGAGATTAGCTGGGTAATAAATTCTATTGACTGATACATAGTCCACTTTTTTGAACTAATCTTTGACATAAAGCGAAAATAAGCACCTGCCTACCACCTGGCTTTCCCCAAGCAGCGTGTTCCACATTGGCTCACTTGCTTTCTTCTTTTTAACTTGAACATACAACAAACGTACTAAGTGGCTGACAGGTTCGCTTTTCTATGGCTGAGGAAAGTTGGCACACATTCAGAATATCAGACTTTGGAAGCCACTTAAATCCAGTGTACATTGCATCATTGGGCTTGTGGAGAATCTAGAGCCCTTAATCTGAGTGCACTCTCATTGATACAAATCCACCCTAGGCGAATGGATTCTTTTTCTCGAAATGGATTGCATTGTTTGGAAGTTTTGACAATTCTCTCTGTAGGTCTTCCCACTCAGGAGCAAGTGCCTGTTGACTTCCATTATGACTGTCCACTGGATGTACTTATTATGGTCTTATCCAAGGAAAACCACCAAGGAAGCCCGAAAAACATGTTTTGTTTTCAAGTGCGTCCCTAGGATACTTATTGCTGGAGTCTGAAGAAAGACTTCAGTAGCAAGCTGGCAAACAAACATTTTCTTTGATTCGATGACAGTCAAATAAACAGAGTTAGGCTTCTCTAGAGAATGCCATAATGTGAAAATTTTAAATTAAACTACAGGACCTCTAGCAGGCCAAAAGCTCCTTTCTATTTCCCCATTTTTTTTTTGAGAACTATTCCTTTCCTTATGTGCTCAACAAAGTAAGATTCAAAGTATGTTTTTTTCAGTATCTCCTCCAATAAAAATGAATGAGAATTTGTGTCTAGACACTATGCAAACAAAATTCCTCTTTTGAATTAGAAGTTGCATGGGAAAGGTTATAAAAAATAACATATAAGAATGACTCATTATTCTGATGTGATTGTTTGTATCCTACTTTACTCTAAGAGTTTAAATTTTAGACATTTCCAAATTCTAATTGAGTTCTAACATCTTTCTTAAGCACAACTAAGCGCTTAAATGTGTAATTCCACAATGAGAAATAATCCAATTCATGTGCATGCACCATTGTCTCTGTTGGTTTATTTAATTGTACCAAACACTCAAACCCAAATCAATCCTGTGCATTTCACATCATTTAAATGGAATAAAAACAGTCAAATATAACTCCAAGTGATTCAAAACACTCCTTCCTAGGTCACTTCCAAGGACTATTACTTACTTTCTCAAACTGAATGACCTTGTACAAAATAGGAAATACGAAAAAAGGGGGGAGATGATTACAACTTAAATAGCCTTTGTAAAAATTTACCATGGATTATGAACAACTACACAGATTCTCAGTGAATCCTCACAAAGACTCTAAAGTAAGAAGTAACTTTTGAATTTTAAAGAGAAGCCCTAAGAAGATAAGCGAAAGACACAGACATGTTTGGATACAGAAGGAAGTCCTAGCTAGGATTTGAACCCATGACTCCTGCCCCTTAGAGACTGAGATTAGATTAGATTGCCCTCTTTCATGCTACATCACTCAGGTTTAAATTACTTTATTTATCTGAACCTCTGAACCTGAGAATTTGCAATTTTATCAAGTAAGAAAAAGTAAAGTTGTTCTCTTAATGTTTGCAGTAACTGAGAACGCTGTGTACCTCTTAACATGTCTGCCAAGGGACCCCTAGAACAGCCATCTGATTTAGATAAACTCCTCTGCTTGGTTACTGCCCTGCTTTAGGTGGGGAGGCTGCATGTTCCTAACGGGGGAGTGTGGGTGATTTCCTGCTGAGAATAAGTACTGAAGTTGTTGCAGCTGCTCGCATCAATCTTGAATACAGCCAATCAGGCCTGAAATCTCTGTTATCAAAAGCTGTGTACATTACAAATCGTTTTAATTTATGCTGTAGTCATAAGAGGTGAGAAGTTCACATGTGTGTTAGTTTTCCTGGAACCAGCAAAGGGGGTTGGAAAACCACTGCAGCTCCTATTCATCTCCACAAATACAACGCTGCCCGCCTGGAGGAACCTCTGTCTTAAGTCCTCCTGGCCGTGAGGTCGCTGGGGCAAGGCACTAAAGGACATCACTCCAGCTAGATCTCCGCTACCCTGGGCTACGGATCACTGACAGAGGAGCCAGCAGCTGAATGCTTAGCAGGCTGTGACGACTTTGCACGGAAACAGGAGAATTTATTACCCGTTCGCACACCGCGCTCGCCCTGCCTGCTCCCGCAGTCCACTCCCACGCCGTCTTCAGCGACCCCCTTTCCCCGCACCCCCACCTTCCCCTCCCCCGCGGGGAACGGATGGGCTGAACTGCCACGGGGTCCCGGCTGGCTGTCATCTGCCAAGAGCTAGAGGATTTTTCTTCTCTTTTTCTCCGATCTCTGTGTTGAAATGATTCTCGTTAATTGCACTGAATGTCATATGACCTTGCCGATGGGGGTAAAGGCTGCCCATGCAGCCCCAAAAGTCGGTACCAAGGGGTGGGGAAGAAGAAGGCTGGAGGGGAAGGCGACAGAGAAGAGGGGAACGGGAGACAGGGAGAGCAGAGGATCAGCCAGACAGGCGCTGCCAGCCAATCAGAGGCGCGCTCGGAAGCTGCGGCAGCGACCTCGCTGGGAGCCGGCGCTGGAGGTGCGAGCAGCCCGGCTCTGGGCGCTCCGAGGACCGCCAGCAGCTGTGTGGAGCTCCGGGAAAGTCCACTCTTCGCTCTCGTGCATCAAGTTCCTTTCCACCAGTTAGGGCAAGTCAGCCAAGGTAAGCCTTCCATCTGTGACACTACTCTGTCGCGACATTAGTATGTTTGTACCTCGGGCGGCTTACCTAGTTGGGAGTCTACATGGTACTGGGTGGAATCTTCCTCCTGGATGCCTTACACAGGATCTGGTGCTAATGGGACAGTTGTGGCTCCGGGCGCAGCCTCACCGCTGGCAGACGCCTGGATTCCCTGTTGCAGGAAGGTCGCCAGCAGCCTGTGGTGTGTGCGTCTCGACCGGCCGGGTCCGTTGATGTTGGTGCGTGGGTGTGCTGTAATCTGCCCTGCTCCTGAAGAAGTTGGAAGGTTACTCCGCAAGGAGCCTTTCCAAACCCGCGGCATCAGAGTGAACTGCATTTACGTGGATCTGGAGAAGTGAGGAAAAGCAAGTCAGAATCACTCAGAGACACCGAAATTGGATTTTTGGTAGTGCTCTTTAATTATCATCTTTCCAGTATCCTCCAAAATTACGTGGTATCTGAGCACCGAACTGCAATAAGGCAGGCTTAATGTTTCTTTTCCTTCTTTCATTTTGTCCCCTTTCTTCCCATAATCTCTTACTCGTTAACATAAAATCTTTTTAAGGCTTAAAATGAAACTTTTACTTTTTTAAAGGCCGCTATAAATGACGCAGGAAAAGAATTAGGTAGGGTCCTGTGATCACTAGCACACTTTATTGTGTTTGTTAACTCTCATTCATTGCTTTTTCTTAACTTCCTGAAGCTGATTTGTTTGAGTATGAAAATAACTATTAGTTTTTTCTTAAAACCAAGATAAATTTATGCCTTATTCTTTGTGTGTGTGTGTGTGTGTGTGTGTGTGTGTGTGTGTAGTGTGCATGCGGATGTGGAGATTAGCAAACCTCTTCTATGTAACAGGTGAAGAATATAATTTCATTAGTTAGGTTATTAAAATATTTCCTCATTTAATGTCATGTTCAATGAGCTTTTAGTCGAAAATAAGTGTAGTTTACTTTTTCTCAAGTGGAAATCTAGAAAAATCAAAGGAAAATCTTAGCTAAAATTATTATAGTATTTGGTCTGTTCAGGTGATGGCATCACTGCTTTGAGCGAGAGACAGATGAGGGAAAGATTTTGTTATCAGCCGAAAAAAGCTAACTACAAGCTCTGCCTGTGTTTTCCAGCCTTTATTTTCCACTCTGGGATCACCCACAGATTTTTCAAAGCAGGGAGCTTTCCTTCTGCAGTAACTGTTCTCTTGTTTAATATTCTTCTCTTATCAGAGAACATATTTAATTCTAAATCAAGAGCTTGAAGTCCAGACTAGATCTTGAACATATCTTGTGGGATGTGGGAAAAGGAATGCAGGAAACTAATACAGAATTAATTCTGTGACACTCTGGTCCAAGCACCAATGAACACTGCAGTTTCCTTCAAGCTTCCTGCTATGCATGTTTTCTTGTTATGTATTTAATTCCAGATTTACTGATATTAAATTAAATTAGTATAGGCCAGCCCAATTATTCATGTCATAAATCATTCACTTAATAGGGTCTGTTGTATATTATTTTATGGCATATTTTTTCACAGAGACAGCTTTCTTATGAAAAAACAAATAATGATATTAATGGTGAACACTGATTGCCTATCAGACAGCAAGGGGATGTAGAAAATGACAGTATACTATTTAAGAGGAAACAGAAATGCATTGAACAGAAGATAACCCAATAGCAAAAGAGTATGTAACAGTAGGAGGAAAGTGATAGGAAACTCTAGCCGTAACTGTATCCAGTGCATGATGCATATAATTCACTATGGCAATTCGAAAGCATGGGCAATAGCAGCCAGAATTTGGATAAAGTCTACACATTATATACATTGGAAATTATTGTTCTCTCAGTGATCCATTTCAAGTAGATATAGTAGAATAAGATTAAATGAGTCACTTCAATATTATATTTTAGATAAAAGGTACTATAAGTAGGATACATAAATTACTATGTTTCCAGGGGCTGATATAAATAGCAGTATTTTGTTTTGTATGGATTTTTGTGGTTTGATAAATATAATGCATATATTTATAAGTTTGAGTATCCCACCTGTTCTATACTGGGCTTATTGATGATTAAGATGATTATGATAGAAGTATTCCTTGTATATGTACATGTTGACTTAAATGTCCCCCAAAATCTAAGCATGCATGTGTACTTCACCAGATCTAGGATGAAACCTATTGAACATATTGACCAAGAAAAACTTCCTTATCTTGAATCCATCAATCCAATACAGGATAGTATAATGAAGAGTAGAAATATTGAGATTAAAGACAGGTGTTCATTTATGTTTCAAAATGAGTAGAGTGCTTCAAACTTTTAAATTTTCTTAATTATGTGCTTTTATTTTAGTTGCATTATAGGTGTCTGTATCACTATATTTCAGATTAGGGCTTTTTAACTTTCCTGATGCTGGTATTTGGGCTATATAATATCTGGAGGACTGGGGGCCTAGCAATATCTCTGTTCTCTGCACACTAGATGCTGGTAGCAGCATCTCCAAGTTGTGATAGTCAAACATATCTCCATGCATGGTTAACTGCCTCCTGGGGAGGACTGCACCCTTATCCACTGAGCAACATTACTCTAGGCAAAAAGAAAAAAAATGTGAATTTTATGGCCATATACACAGTGGGTGGTAGAGCTTCCACACTCTACACATCAACTCCCTCTTCTTGTTTTGATAACAAATGGATTTCAAGTTGTAGCCCTTTACTGAATTCTTAAAAGAATTCTGTGGAAGACATATCCATATCATTTTTTTTTTCTGTAAACTGAGAGATTAGAGTTAGAGTATCATATGCTAACATATGGGGGTGGGGGAGTGTCTAAGAAAAGAACAATGTAGATATTAAGCTGAAGACAAATTCCATTTAAGTTTATCTGATCAAATAAGCTTTCAATAGAACTGATAAATAAATAACAGCCCCCTGTTCCCTCTACAATAATTTCAGTTATGTGTGGGGGGGGTTGTCTACATGTGGGCTGATGGAAGAGGAAGTTCACTTCAGTAATACTATATGTTTTGGGTAGTTCTTAGTGTTCCAAATTGCTAGAAAACACAGTTTTATAAACAAAGTTCTATACCATATTGTCTTTATTTATTCATTCATTCATGGAAATGTAGGCTGTTTCCAGAGCACCATTACTGTGGATTGTGCTGCTATAAATATAAACATGGGTATGTGTGTATCACAATAACAGCACATCTTTAACTATTTGGGGAATTTCCCCAGTACTGGTATAGCTGGATCAAATGGAATATCTATGTTTAGATTTTGTTTTTTTTGGTACCGGGGATCAAACTCGGGTCCTTGTGCTTGGGCAACAGGCGATGAAACCACTGAGCTAATTCCCCGGCCCTCTATGTTTAGTTTTGAGGAATGTCCATACTGATTCCTTCATGGTTGTCCTCATTTACATTCCCACCAAGAGTGCAAAAGGTCTCCTTTCACTCTGCAACTTTCCCAACATTGTATGTGTGTGTTCTTGATGATGGCATTCTGACTTAAGAAGGAAAGTCAGAGTTATTTTGTTTTTAATTTCCCTAGTGGCTGAAGAGGCTGACAATCTTTTTCATGCATATATTGGCCATTGTATTTCTTCAGAGGCATGCCTATTTAGTGCATTTTCTCATTTTTGATTGGGTCATGTAGTTACTGGAGGTTAAATTTTTGAAGTGCTTAATATTTTCTAAGGATTAGTCCTCTACCAGAAGAGTAAGTGGGAAAATATTTGTCCCATTCTGTAGGGTGATTATTTCCTTGCTAGGCAGAAGGATTTGAGTTTGACATAATCCCATTTGTTGATTCTTGCTATTACTTTTGGTGCTAATGAGGTTTCGGTTGTGAAGTCCTTCTCAGTGGCTATGAATTCAGCCTTCTAGAAGAATGAATTCACATCATTTGCTGGAAAATGGATGGACCTTGAGCCCATAATGTTAAGTAAATAAGTCCAGAAGGGAAATTTAAACATTGTATGGTTTCTCTTACATAAAAAATCTGTAATATAAATAAATAGTAAAACGAGAGAGATGGAAGAAGTAAGGAAAACAAACTTTTTGGAGGAAAAGGAAGCGGTAAGAGGAAGTGTAGGAAGGGAAAGGGGCTGGAAAACAACTATGATACAATATGCATCTGTATTAATTCCTCAAAATGAATAAAAATATTATGCACCAGAAACATGTACCAATGAAAAACAGGGGAAAGAAAGCACAGTTCTTTGCTAGTCATGATGTTGACACAGCAAAAAGTAGTGCTAGTCATGATGTATGACATAGCAAAATGTAGTAGCTTAACGCGTTGAGGACATGGTAGAACTCGAATACTGCCATGGGTACCGTCACATGCAATTTGTCTGGAGGCTATTTTCCTAGTTTACAAGAGCAGAGAACAAAAGTTGTAAAAACCAAGCATACAACATGTTGCAATTTGTAAGGATCAGTGCCAATGGTGGTAAAATCATCACAGACTCAGTGACTTTGTCTTTGGTGGTTTGGTTAATGAATACTGATTCAGTTTTCTAAAATTTCCAGCTATCCCAGTGTGGATAAAAAGTCATCTCCACAGAAGTTAATGTTATCTCCTAAAATGCGTTTTTGTGGAGAAATAAGACTTTAGTTTTAGATTTTTAATTTAAAATTATGGATAGACCTTAGTTTTGTTCTTATTTCTACCCTAATATTTTCCATCCTTAAAATCTGTTACAAAAACATGGAAATGTAAAATATATTTTAATGAGTTGAAGTTTCTTGTTCAACAGTAACCATTACTGGGATTTCTGCATATAATCATAAATGATTTTCTATGATTAGATTATTATGGATATCTACGTATAACTATAAATTTAAATGTATGTAGAGATATATGCATATATTCATATAAGCAAACAGTTAAAATCAACATGTTGACACTAGTATATGAAGCTAGTTTTATACCATGCTTGTCTTCCATATGATTATTTTGAGAATTCATGACATTTTTGTCACTAAGTTACCCAAACTGGGCCCACTCTTGATCCTCCTGTCTCAGCCTCCCAAAGTGTTAGAATTACAGGGTTGCACCACAGGCTCAGCTAGTAAATTTTTTTTCTACAAGATTCTAGCATGCCATTATGTGCAGCCATGACATTTGATTCTTACTCAATGTTGGAGAGATACATTTGCTTAAAATTTTCTATTTTCATTAATTCAAATATACTTGCAGTTTGCCAAATGCTCCTGCCATACTGTTTATTATACATTTTCATTACTGCACATGATTGCATATATATACTAGCATTCATTTATGGATTACTCTATCAAAGTATTTTTAATGAAGAATAAATGGAAAACCAACACAGATTAAATCACTTTTTTTTTTATCTCTATCAGTGTTAACATTGCTTTAATTAACTGTAGTACATGTTCTCAAAAGATATTTTAAGGCTTCTGAATATACAGAGAGAAAAAGGAGAAGTGGGTCTAGCAGGAGCATTTGCTCCCCGGCTTCCTATTTTGCCCTGGTGTTGCTTCTGTGGATAACGAAAGCTCTGACATGTAGATTTTTACACTGCTAGGCTAAAAGCAATTTAGAGAACTTCTTAGTATTCTGAGAATAAAGTGAATAAAGTTTGATCCTTGAGAGTATTCAAGTGAAATATTTGACTAAAAGCCATTTCACTTATGAGAAGAAAGTTTCTTCAATTCCAGGACTGTTTTACTTAGGATTTTACTTGCACTGCATATAATATGATAGATGAAATTGTTGGTAAGAAGAATTCAGGTTTTGCAAGTCCCTCTGCTGAATAGGAATTCAAATGTCATTTCCATTTCATTATATATTTTGATGAACATAAGAACATTCAACAAGTATTTCTTGTTATTATATAGAGGCCTTTTGAGACAAGGTATATGACATATATGTTTCCTTACAACTATGCCCAGTTGGAGGTGACTGGAAATTTCACTTGATGCAATTATTTTCAGTTTATTGATATAAATAAGATTTTTAAAATATCTACACAGAATAAGTACAGTCATTGATATGAAATAAATAAACCATGATTTTTTTTGTAATCTACAAAAGGTTTTCAAACTTACTTGAAAGAAATATGAGTGTATTCTTATTTACATTCATTCCTTTTGGGAATAAAAAAATAATTTGTCAGTTTTGAAAGGCAATTTGACATATATTCTAGAGTAAGAAAGAGCAGGCTTTATGTGTAAATTCTGGAAATAAATACTTACAAAATAATCCAAAAGAAGGGAAGAAACCTCTAATGATGATAAAACTAATTTAATAATTTCAATCAATGTAATAATATATTTACAGAAATTTAAAATAATAAATTTATGGATAGTGAATTACTGATATATAAACTTATATATGTTGTGATTTATAAAAGGATTTGAACAAAAATCTGTCTGGCTGAAAAATGTACTGAGATGAATATGTATATCCATCAAAGTTTTTAGTATTGTTTATATTACATGTTTTAAGCAATCTGTAACTGCAATATATGACATAATTTGAATGAGCAAGGTCAGTATAAATGAAAAGGTATTTTGATTTTATGAAATTTGATTGCTTTTTTGGACAATCTACTCATGATTGATTGACTGTATTTAACTTAGAATGGAAAAGAAAGCCTTGCATCATTGAGATTGTGAAATAAACCAGTTCACAAAGGCTTGAGAAAGATTTTCTGCTTTAGTGATTGAGAATCTACTTTTAGAAATTTGTCACATTAAAAAAAGGCAAAACCCTATTAAATATTAGATTATATTTACTCTACTACATATTAAGTTATAGGTTTTTATTCATTCATTTATGAGAGTTGTGATTTATTCAGGAATAAACAGAGCCATTATTAATATTTTATAGTATTTATAGAAATTGTCCTTATTATGAAGAAAAGACGTGAGAGATGAATGTGAGTTTGAAGAGATGAATGGTGATGTGAGTCTTAGTGGCTCAGGTGGCATAGTTAGGAAGCCCTCACTGAGAAGAATACTTTGGATAAAGGCTCAAAGAAAGTGTGGATATGGTTATTATTTTGAAAAATAGCTGGTATAATGGAACTTCTTTTTCAAGGAGATTGAGACATACAAAACTCACTGTGGGTAAGTAGACCTGGTCCATTTGAAGAGAGAGAAGATGGCATAGCCACCACAGTCTGAATGAGCCTTTAAAACTCATGCTGAAAACTTAACACTTAATAAAAGAGTGTTGGAAGTTGGGGCAAAATAAGAGTGTTAAGATCATAAGGATAATGCTCTTCAGAATGGAATAGAGGTCATTTGCAATCAGCTGGCAAGAACAGGTTTGTTCTCTCTCGGTTTCCTACTTTCTCTCATGGGAGGAAAGAGCAAGAAAGACCTCATCAGATGCTGGCACCTTGACCTTGAACTTCCCAGCCTTCAGAATTGAGAAGAAATAAATCTCCGCTTTTTAAAAAAATCACCTACTTTGTAGAATTTTGTTTCATCAACATAAAATGGAATAAGATGTACAGCCTAAGAAGAGATACTATTAGGAGATAACAGAAACCAGATTGCATATTGATCATACAGATCAGTGTGAGGAAGAGTACATTTTTCCTAGGAGAGTTGGACTGGCATTAGGTGTTTCTGAGCAGAGAAATAACATTGCATGATTTATATTTCAACAAGAAACTCTCATCAATGGGTTGCAGGTAGAGTAGAGAAGAGCAAGGACAAAAACAGAGAGCTCAGTTAAAGATGCCAAGACTGCTAAGAAGAGATAACAGTGAATTACAACAGAGTGAGAAAAGTGGAGACATAAGAGGCTGGATTTTATATTTATCTTAAAAGTAAACCTGAAAAAATTTGATCCTATATAAGATGTAGGAATCACGAGAGAAAAAGAGGATAAAGGACAAATTATTTTTATTATGAGCCTGCAACTTGCATGATATAATTGATATTCCTTAAGAAAGGAAGGAATTGGCAAGCAATTTTGGCAGGAAAAGCAGAAAGGCAGAGAGATAAAGAATGGAGCTTTATGCAGTTTCCTACTGCAACACCCATGGAGAGATGCTGTGTAGTCTGTTGAATACACAAGAGTACAGTTCAGGGGACAGCTGTGTGCAAGTCATCACTAGAGAGTAAAGAAACGGAATGTGAGAGAGAAAATGAAAAAACAAATCAAACAAAACAAAAAACAAGAGCCTGGACTCAAAACGATCAACACTGAGAACCTGGACAGTGAAGACCAGCTATGATCAAGAGCTGAGAGCATTTCCGGATGGGAAGTGGGAAGCTCCAGTGAGCAAAGTATCTTGAAAGCAGGGGGAAGAATGATTTTTGGAAGAGACCATATTGAAAGGAAACTTAAACCTGAAACGGAGACTCTCAAATACATAAGAACATGCATTTGACATCCCCATTATTTGGTTTGAATATTTAAAGAAAATTTTTTAGGATGATGTGTTGGAAATTTAATCCTCAGTGCAACACTGTTGGCAGATGGGATCTAAATGAAAGTTTTTAGGTCATGCAGTCCCTGTGTCTTAGTTACTTTTCTCATTGCTGAGATAAAATACCCAACACCAACATGCCAAGTTAAAGGGGAAAGTGTTTATTTAGCTTAGAGTTTGTAAAGGTTTCAGTGCATAATCAGCTGGCTCCAAGGCAGAGTGGCACATGGCAGAGGGGTGTCACAGAGGAGAAACTGTTCATGGTGCCCACATGGTACCAAAAGCAACAAGAGACCTTAACGGCCACTTTCTGCCCCTTTTATCTTATCCAGACTACTAGGGCAGGTAGGGGTAGCACTCACACCCTTAATCCTAGAGCCCCCTGGGCCTAGCATTGCACCATGAATCCATCACATACTCTAGATCCAGCCACCTCTGAAAAAGCCCCACCTAAGACAGAGTGGGGTTTGGGGGGACATCTGGATACAAGTCATGGCAACCCGCCATCGTGACAGGATCAGTGCTACCATGAAATGTGCCACAGTGATCATCTCTTTTCTACTCTTCTCCCATGCCAGGCCCTGGCAAGCAGGCCCTACTAGATGTGAGCCCTTGATCTTGGACACTGGAAAATTACAAATAAATTTCCATTGTTCATAAACTGCCCAGTCTTATGTGTCTTATAGCAGCACAAAGCAAATAAAGATGTACATCATGGGCATTTCGCTTTGAGTCAGGAGAATTCTTGTCTAAATCTTTAAAATAATGCTCAACTGAAAGGATCTTATTTGTTATACTCTGGTACCTCGATTCACGAACTTAATTCTTTCCGTGATTCTTGTCACAAACCGAATTGGATTAGCACCGAATTGAATTCAATGGTTAGGTTCAACCTTTGACCTTATGTGGAAATTTATTTCATTTTGTGACCAATTCAGTTGGTAACCAGAATCGTGGAAAGAATAAAGTTCTTGAACCAAGACACCACTTCTTTTCCAAAATTTGTTTTTGTATGGTATTCATTTTAGATTCAAAGTGATTCTTATATTAGACATAATTGGAAAATTATTAATGTCATAAAAAATACCCATGAGAATATTCATTTAACCATCTACAGATTTCATTGACTATATTTTTCTTCTGAAATATACACTTTTATACCAGATATTTGCTTTTCAGAAATTACTGATTGGCAACAAAGTACATATTTCATTTTGGAACTATCTTTGAAAGTTTCATTTCCTGTTAACACAAAAATATTGTAAAAAATTATAACAAAGACTGGACTATATATGGAAAGTTTCCTTCCTTAATATTCTGATTAAATAATTGTATGTTTTTATTTTGGCACCTTACTAGTGATCTATGCTCAGATATAAAAGTGCAAGTAAATCATTTAAAAATGAAATGTTAACCTGAAGTTTGAGTAGCAGGTATGAGATGCTTATTAAGTTGTAAAACCGTTACTTATCCAAATATATAAAATACTGTATTGAAATAATATTTCAATGATGATCTCAAAACAATTAGAACATTAATAATATTTATATGACACTATTTCAATGATACACAAATGTACCACCATCAACACTACCAAAAATATTGGCACCAACCACCTCATTAAGGTTTTTATTCCCAAACTTCCTTAATTAAACTGGTTAATAATGACCTTTATGAACTATTCTATTCACAGATTCACTCAAAATGTTTACTTCTCAGATAAATAAAGAGATGTAACTTCTGAGACTTAGTCTCTAGAGAGAAATGTCGGTACTTCCCCCAAAATAATATACAAGGGCTGCACATGAATGAAGGCTCTGTAGTAGGCAGAGAATTGGCCCCCAAAGCTATGCAAATCCTAATTCCTGGAACCTGTGATTATGTCATACTATGGGAAAAAGGATTAAGATTGTTAATGAGGGAACCTAAAAAGGGTATGACTCTGGATTAACAAGGGGACCCACCCATTGCCTCTAGATGTGAAAGAGGTTACAGTGTTGCCATGAGAGAAAGACTCAATTTTCTGATGCTGGCTTGGAGCACAGAGGAAGACATCAAGGAACAATTGCTTCTGGTTGACTCCTGAAACTGGAAAAGGCAAGAAAGGTGGTATGGGTGGTCCCCTAGGATTCCAAAGCAAACACAGTCATGCTAACACTGTTCCATTGCTCATATGAGACAGGTATTTGACTTCTGACCTGCAGAACTGAAAGATAATGTCACTATGTCCTTGTAAGTCACCAGTTTGAAGTGCTATCCTACAGTACCTTGGAAAGTGTTACAATCAGGTGTGTTACCTCCTTTGTCTCATTAAATAATTATGAGAAGAAACACAGAATATTACTGAATGGGTAATAAATGTAACACTGACCTGATATTGTTATATTGCTATACATGAAATTAATGAAACCAGAAAGATGTTACTGAATGAAGGATTTTATTTTTCTCAAAGACAAGACTTTAATTTCTCCTAAGGAAAAAACACAGTATATCCTACCTAATGTAAACTTACTTGTCCTCAGTAACTACACGGCATTGCACTGTTTGAGTTTATTGGACTTCTGGTTCCTGTGTTTAAATGTGGTTTTAATCATATTAAATAATTTTGCATAGCTTTTTAAGACAAATCATTCATATATGTAACTACGCAAAAAATAAACTAAAATATAAAGCAAAATAAACATAATCTTCCTTTTTGATTTTTTAGTATAGGAATATTTACTCAACTTTTAAGGGATATCTTTTTAAAAAGTAATTTGGTAGAACATTTTATTACTCAGAGAGTATAAAGATATAACCTGATATGATTAGTGAAGGTGGAGTTACAATGAGATATGGAAATCTGTTTAGTTTTACAGATTTAAGTACTTTATAGGTAAGTGACTAGGATATTCCTTAATCTTCTCAAAATGTTAAGTCAGGGAAAGTTATTCATCCTCTCAGCTTGAATGACTTTTTCTCATCAAAATATTTATAAAGATTGTCACAGAAAAATGTCAAGAAAATTTCTAATGCCTAAAACAGTAAAAGAATACAGTAAGGCAAATCACTAATAATATTTGGCTAATTACGATTTTATTTTATTGTTTGTTTGCACATAGCTGGTTTCAAACACTCACTAACGTGTGCTGCTCATGGGATCAGTACCTTTCCTCATGCCCATGAGCCAATGCTAAACATGATGGAGAACACACATGGAGTAATGCACACCGATATTCCCAGTCCAACTTGTTGGTAACTGACTTAGTCACTTGCTTGTCTCTGGGGCAAAACACTCAATACCCACAATTTAGGGTAGGACAGGTGTATTTTGGCTCACGTGTTCAGTCTATGATCCACCAGCTCCAAGGTAGAAATGCAAAGTAAAAGAGTTTGGAAGCGAAAGCTGCTCATACCTTGAATGCTAGGAAGCAGAGAGAAAAGAGAGGAGGCAGGGAAGGAGATAAACACTTCCGGGTCACGTCCCCAGTGATCCATCTCTTCTGCCCAGGCCCCACCTACGAAGTACACGCTCAGCTGCTGAATTTATTAGTGGATGAGCCCACTAATGAGTCTAGTGCCCCATTGTCTAATTACCTTCAACAAGACCCACTTCTGAATCCTAGAGGTTTTGGAGGGACAGCCTAGAACTAAACCATAATCAATACCTCAGAAATCATGGAACAAATGGTGCATCAAATCTGGAATTCTTTACAGGGTATCTCATTAAAAAAATTGCATTCCTGGTAATAAAAAAATGTACAAATGGACCAAGGCTCCTTTTATCTCATTGCAGAGCCTGTGGAAATACCAGCTTGCCATGATTACCTCTGATCTGACTCCAAAGCCCTGACTGGTAGAACAGAGGCAGTGCCAGTGCAAGGTCATGTGGCCATATGCAAGCTAATGCCATTCTCTTTTGCTCTGTCATGTTTTGCTTTTACAATTCATTTAATTCTGATCATTCCTTAGATGACATGTGTTGATTGTAGTAAGTAAAATGCTGGGTTAATAACCTCCAATTCTCTTTCTCTAATGTGCGCATTGCTGAAATATCCACAAATGACTGATTTCTTTTTACACTTAAACTATTTTTCATATACTTACAAATACATAAGTCAACATAAATAAATATACCTACATATATCTAGGTACATATATGTATACATGAAATTTCTTCAACTTTGTCCTTTGTTTTAAGGCAAATGACTCATTTTTTCATAAAACTCTTAAGCAAATCTTTACTTACAATTTGGGTCACTGATTTTTTTTGACAAAACAGTTTATCAATGTGATTCTTGGTTATCATTATTGTTTATTCCTTAACTGATTTACAGTCCTGTTTGTCTTTAGCCTACATCTCTTCATTTATTTCCCTTTGAATTTCTAAATGTTTTTGTTCTTTTAACTATAAATTATATTTATTTTATAATACTGCCTATAATTACGATTCATATAGTTTATTAGTATTTGTTAATTTTATGAAAATATTGACTTTCAATGCATATGCTTTGATCATATTATGCCCTCATGTTGTCATCTCCCACATATTTCTTTCCTCTTGTTTCATAATGGTCTTTCTTCGATTTTTATGTCATCTTTCTTAGAATCACAAATTAGGGAGAATATTTGACAATTGTTTTTCTGACTCTGGCTTATTTCATTTAATATAATGATCCTTAGTTGTAAGCCATTTATCTTCAAATAACATAATTTCATTCTTCTTTATGGCTAATGTATGATTTATTTATCCATTTATCTGTTAGTGGTTACTTAGGCTGCTTCCATATCTTGGCTGTCATGCAACGTGCTGTAATAAACATACGTACCTTGGTCTCCTGACTTTAATTCCTTTGGATATGTACCAAAGAGTGGTAAAGCTGGATCACATGGTACCTCTAGTTTTAGCTTTTCAGGAAACTTTATCCTGATTTCTATAGTGAGGATACTGATTTGTATTCCTACCAAGAGTGTAGGATAGTACATTTTCCCCAAATCCTTGGCAGCATTTAACATTTTTCATACTCTCAACGATAACCATTTTGACTGGGTTGAGATGAAATTGCAGTGTAGTTTGCATTTGCACTTCTCTAATGGCTAAAGAAATACTTTACCACTTACCTATAGCATCCCTTCTACCCATTGCCATGTTTTATTGATTGGGCTACTTGATATTTTTATGTGTTAAGTTTTAAAATTCTATATATTAATATTTTTGTCAGAAAAGTAGCTGGCAAAGGTTTTCTTCCATTCTGTAGGCTGTCTCTTCATAGTGTTAGTTGTTTCTTTTCTATGTGAGAAATTAATCATTTAATGTGGTCCCACTTCTTAATTCTTGCTATTATTTCCTCTGCTGTGGGAGTCAAAGTGAGGAAGTCTTCCCTTGCATATGTATTCAAGTGTTCATATAGAATTACCAAATCCCCAGAATAACCAAAGAAATCATAAGCAAAAAGAGCAATGCAGGTGGCATCATGATACTGAATTTGAAATTATACCACAAAATTTTAGTAGACAAAACAGCGTGGTACTGGCAACAAAAAGGACATGTAGCTCAGTGGAATGGAGTACAGGAAAAAAACAAACAAAGCCACAAATATAGCCATCTGTTTCTTGACAAAGGTGCCAAAAATTAGAGAAATACAGTCTGTTTAACAAATGACAGTAGGAAAACTCATACGCATAAGTAGTACTTTGAAACTAGATCTCTTACTTTCTACAAAAATACATTAAATTTATCCAAGAATTGTCTTGAAACTTTAAAATTTTATCATATTTCTGAATATAGTATTTATTTCACCTCCTAGTCTTGAGTTTATTAGTCTTTCCAATATTGGGAACCAATATTTTCTTGTCCTTCTCAAATCCTCTTTCTCCAAAGTCATTTCACTTTATTCATCTCCTAAAAAATACATCTAAGTAGTACAATTTCTTTTTGAAACTTGTGATAACAGAGAATAAGTCCATGCTTGTTCTCTGAAATTTTTCAAGTAGCAAACATCAATCTGTCATTTTTCAAGGTAGTTTAAAGGTCACAACTATTATTTTGACTCCTGTGTACTTTAAAACACTAGAATTAAAACTTCATTTATATAATATATGTGGTGTGAATGATTATCTTTAACTAGTTTTTCATATAGTTATGTAGATTGGAAAAATCTGTGAGATATTTCTATTTTTTGATACCTACCTACCTTTTGTGGGTTTTCTTGAATATATTATGTAAACTAAAATTTAAAACCTGTTTTTGGAGTTTTTAAGCAAAATTTTGGAAACTTTTGTTAAAGAAAGTGTACTCTGATCCATTTAGTACTCACTTTAACAAAAGGAAAAAGAAACTTTTTGAAATAAGGAGAAGCAGTAGCTTATGAGTAACACTGTTTTGAAATTGCCCATGTCTGAGTCACCCTTTCAAAGGAGCCCTTCACCTTATCAAAGGCACATTTTGGGTGACTCTGATTCCAAAAATGTGTAGCAGGAATGGCTCATTTCTCTGAGAAAGCATCTCCACTTTCAATCCTGTGTTAAGGAGGATTTCATGTGCATGGAAAAATATACTTTTAACACTTCAGTTTGGTAATAGCATCCTGTAAGTGCTGACTTTTCTGAGTGTAAAATTGTGGTGTTCAGAAAGAAGTAAGCTAGGACATTCTGATGGGATCCTGGAAATCCATTCTTTACTAAAGGAGATGTCAAACATTTAACATGAAAAAGAAACACACTGACTCGATGAAAAGACTCGATTGTTCAAATCCATAAACTCTTAGGAATAGTTTATTATTAGATAATATGTGTTTATGTTTTTAATTTATTAAAAACCACAAAAAGCATCTTTACAAAAATTTGATCTTCTAAGAGACATAAAATATTTACAGTAAAAACTGTTGCAAATCAAACTGTGTTTAATTTTCATTGATCTTTTTGCTTTACCCAAGTGCTCAACCCAGAACTTTCACTTTGTTGAAATTGCACTCAGATTGTTTTTACAGTGCGTTTCTCCTACAAATTCCACACTTTGCTTTTCTCCCATTAATTTTTTTGTCTACTGAGGCTCATTTTTTTTTACTGATTTATTGCACTTTAGGAAGAAAAACTTTATAAAAATGACATTTTTATGAAATATACAAATAGCACATTTTGCCAAAATATGTTTCAATGACAACAGAATTTCATGTAAGTATTAGTTATAGTACAGAGAAATGATATAAACATTTTCAGAAATATTATTTAATAAAATCTATCCTTGGGCCAGGGATTTAGCTCAGTGGTTTCACTGCCTGCTGCGCAAGCGCAAGGACCCAAGTTCGATCCCTGGTACCAAAAAAAAAAAAAAGCAAAAAATCCACAATAAATTTCAGAGAATGTATGTTTTAAAAAATAAATAAATGAAATAAAATAAAATAAAATCTGTCCATTAAATTCAGAATTTTATTTATTTATTTGTTTATTTATTTATTTATTTGGTACCAGGGATCGAACTCAGGTCCTTGCACTTGCGCAGCAGGCGGTGAAACCACTGAGCTAAATTCCTGGCCAGAATTTATTTTAATATATTGACTAAGACATCTACATTAAAATTGAGTACTCATGATTTATTTGTATGTACATGTACAGCCATGTTAACTGCCAGTCTTTTCTGGAACCTCAGGGCATACTAATACTTTTCCCATATGAGATCTCTTTCTTGAATTTATGTCCATGACATTAGGTAAGATATTAGTAACTTCATTTTGTATCAGAGTAAATCAAATCATAGACATTCACAAGTTTAACCCTACAGGGCACCCTTAGTAGCCTAATCACAATGGAGCATGCCCTATTCTCTTCCATGTTTCACGCTTCTCTACCACGCTCCAGTTACAGCCGTTCACCCTGAATCTCACTTAATGGTCTGGTCTCACAGTTCTGTTATAACATTTCTAAAATCAATGGGATAGGGACTATCTCATGTAACCCCCACGAATCTGTGTAATAACTCCTATATGTACTTCTTGTCTCTGCTCATATATATATATATATATATATATATATATATATATAAATTCCTGCTACTATTTGCACTTTGTACAAAGTTTTCCCTTCCATACCCTCCCTGATTCCTGCCCTCAATTGGTGATATCACCAAATTTTTACTCCAGAATGCATCATTTCCAAGGGTGATCTCTGGGGACTCCCATCTCTACAGTGCAACTGAGGCCGCCTTATCCATTCACTGTGCTCGGATTTAGTGTGTTCCTGACATCTAAATGAGAGATACCACTCTGGTTGCCATGAATTCTAAAATGCTGCACATTGTCCCTTACCCTCTATTTTAAACTTTATCCTTACTGGTATTCTTTGAGCTGCAGTTTTATGCTTTCCATTCCTTAACTATGCTAAGCTTTCCACAGGACATTTGCACTTGCTAGTCCTTTCTGTTTGAAATGTCCATCTCTCAAATTTTTTTTTTCCTATGGCTTAACCCTCTTTTTTTCTTCATACATTTCACATCCTTTAAAAAGTAACATAATATTTCAAACAGTACCTTTCTACCATATCAACCTACTTGTTTTTATGTTCTTCAATACTGTTTATTAATTCTTTATTCTTTTTCTCACCAGTAGACAGAGTGAAAACCTTAGTGTAGCCAGGATATTGCTATCTCCTCACTCACCTCTGGATTGCCAGTATTTAAAATTTGAGCTGTTATACAGTCTAAGATATAGCCCCTAAAATAAAATACATGGCAAAATAGATATTGCACATACTTAAATTGCAATGATTCAGGCTTTATAAACTTCAATTTTTTAACTGAATCATGGTCCACTTAGAAAATTATAGAATATTCAATTATGCAGGATGAAATACATCATCATAAAGTGAGAATGCCCAAATCAACACCAACAAATAAATACTGTGTGCATTTCCAAAGCTTTCCTTCATACTTTGGGAGTTCCATCACCTTCCCAAGATCTAACATCTTTAGCTTAACTTCTGAGAGTATAAATCGAGTGGTTCATTTTATTTTTAAATACTTACAACCATGTAGTATCCTTTCATTGTATTTGGGTTCTCATTGTCACTGTTGTTAAAACATACCATTTTGCTGGATGTCCTAGAAATTCATTCATTTTCATTGTTACTGATTATTCTAGTTGAGAACATATCGTAGAGCATTCATTTTAATATTGAAATTCATTTGGACTGTTTGCAAATTATAACTAGTAGAAATAACACAACTATGAATAATATTCATACTTTCCTCTTGGAGAAAATGTGAGTGCCTTTTAATGGAATTAATTAGTAATGGAGCAGAATTGCTATGTTATGCTATATGAGTATGTTCCACTTTAATAGGCTCAGACAAGCATTTTTCTAAGTGGACCTAATCATTGTTTGAGCTATTCTTGTTGTTGACACTGTTGTTAATTTTGATCATCCTAGCTGCTATGTAGTGGTATTTTATTGTGTTATTCACTAAAATATATTCTTGTTTTTAAAACCAAAGGAAAGGCTGAGGTTATAGCTTACTGGCAAGGCCATGGCTTCAATCTCTAGTATACAAATCAATCAATCAATCAATCAATGCACAAATGAGTAAAACTCTATAGTAGACCATGGAGGTGCATCCCTGCAATTCCAAGAGTCTGGGAGGCTGAGGCAGGAGGACCTCAATTCCCGTACAAATTAGGCAACTTAGTGATTTAATGAAACCCTGTCTCAAAAGTAAAAATAAATAAATAAATAATCAAAATTAAAATAAAAATTAAAAAAGGAATGGAGTTGTAGTTCATTGCAAAGGCCCAGGGTTCATTCCCTTATATAACACTAATAAATAAATATTAAAACATAAAACTACGGTACAATGAAGTGAACAGTGCAATCAATGTTCATGCCTGTGAGGTGGATTCATCAATTGTATTTGTCAGTTTTATTTTACTGATAACAGCTCACCTCTATTGTTCTTAATATTTGAGATTAAAAACTTCTGCACATTTGATAGAGTTTTTAATGATTAGAAAGTATAGATTTAGTCAATTTAACATTCAACGAGCATTTTTTATGTAATTTAATAGTAAGATGCAATATAAATGCAGATGCTGGGGAAACAAATTATACTTTTTAATTTGTCAAGAAAATATAGAAATGAGAAAAAAAAGCCAATACTAAAAATGAACAAGCTCATTCATTTTGCTCATTATATTTAAAACATGAATTAGGCTTGAAATGTCATCTGTAGATAATATCACCATAGGACAAAACAAGAAAGCCACATTTCCTTTGCGTGATTGCTCTTTAATTAGTGAAACATAGATATTAACACATGGTGGTAGTTTACTCTCCAGGAAGCAAATGTTTGCCCTTCTTAAAAAGTTAAGCACTTTTTCCTTTTTCCAATGTCGATCTGCATAATGGAGACTCTGAGGAGGAAGCCCAGTCATCCCACCTCTTCCTAAGAACCGCTGGTAATGCGGTAATCTTGTACTTCCAACAGCAGATTTACTGCAGAGACAGGACCTTTCCCCTCTGATGAAGTTTGTGGATGATATGTATAATTCATCTCCATATACCAAGTGTCAAAGGGATGAGAAACTGCCTGCCTCTTTTGAGTATGCTCTTTTAAGCGTTATGGTATCATGAGATGTTGTTTTAAAGATACTTACTTGAGAACAAACATTTTGGATCCTTTTATTACATATGATGAGTATTGAAATCTTACTGTGTTTTTATCTGACGGACTCATTTTATATCAATAAACATGTTGGTTAGTTTGATGAGCTATTTTAAGGAGCACTTGTGAAAAAGTTGTTTCTTGCCAGGGACTTAGCTCAGTGGCACCGTGCCTGTCTTGCAAGCAGAAGGTCCTGAGTGGATCCCCAGTACTATAAAAAAAAAAAAAGAAAAAAATTGTTTCTTTTAGAATAAAAGTTTTAGATTAAAAGTTCATATAGCAGTTAGAGAGGAATATATCATTGCATGAACATCAACAAGATATTTTGTTTTTCTAGAAAATGTCATTAAATTTTCATTGAAAATACCATATTTGTTGTAAAGCATTTTCTATATCACCTGTATATGTCAACAAATTAATTTTATTTCAAACCTCTAATTTGGACTGCTTTCAACATTAAAGCATACAAATTTGTTATGTATGACAGAGCAAATCATGATTTTTAATTGTCAGAATACAGAAAAAGGTTTAAGCATCATTTTAAAAAAATATAAGCAAATGTATTAGAATCATTTCTCCTAATAAGAACTGTCTAGAACTATTGCTATGAACTATATTCCCATGAATAGAATGGGATTCGGATTTTAATATTTATTAATTTGTTGCTTTACATTGGTATTGTTTTTTCAGAGTACTTCATAGCCCTTTGAAGGGAAAAGTAATTCAGATGTTACTACTAAAAGCTTAAAATTACAAGATAGAGTGTTTTCTGTATTTTCTCAATGTATCTAATTATTTATATTTCAAATTTCCTTACACTTTTGAAGATAAAGTAAAAAGCAGTTACACCAAAGTGTAAAATGCTTAATATTTGTCTTAGAAGAGAAGGTTATTCTATCTCATTTAAAAATTAAATTTCAAATGTTCAAATGCAATAATATGTGTTATTATCAATTTATAAACATAAGAACTACTGGATTATGGCAATATCATTACTTTTTAGATAAAATGCTTACTATTTAACTTATGCTTTTATTTTGTTCTATTTATGTAAATTGCATACCGTAATTTATTATTATTATTTATTCAATGATTTGCTTAGTCCTGTTTCAATTTTCAATTTTTCTGCTACTCTGAATCTTCAGGTGTTTCCCAATAGTTTTTAATTAACCATTTACTTTTCTCTAAATACTCTTATGTCCTTGTTCAGCTCTTAAATTTTCATGCTTATCACTCATGTATTTTTATGGCTCTGTGTATCTAGTTCTGTTCTTTCACCTCTGATCTGCTTTTTATTTAAATACCAGCAATGAACATATTATCTTCACTGAGTTAAGCTACACTTTGTCTAAACTTCGTAGATGTATGAAACTTATAGATTTTATTTATTTTTAGTTTTTTTACTTTTTGGTACCGGGGATTGAACACGGGTCCTTGCACTGGCGCACCAGGCGGCAAAACCACTGAGCTAAATCCCCGGCCCTGAAACTCATAGATTTTAAATGATTATATTATTCTAATAAGGTATTAACTTATAAATGATTTAGAGTACCACCCTCTTTTGTAGTCAGAGTAGCCATGTTCTTAAAAATATAGATGAAATTGTGAGAAATATTTTCTTTTATTTTCCTGAGAACAACAGGATCCTGTGTATGAAGTATAAAATTTTGAGCCACTTACAAATATTTTTAAAGTTTGATAACATTAGTATTTGTGACTTAAAGAAAAGTCATCTGATTTTCTATCCGGAAAATGTGTAAGACATGAACTGAAATGATTAAAATGTAATGTTTTGCTCCCCAAATATATTGCTAAACAAAGAGAAATCAATCAGGAAAACAAAAGTCTTCATCATCACATCCCTTATAACAACTTGAATTAATCTTCCTTATTTTTTCTATTTACAATATTGGCAGCACAATGATTCCTAAGGCCGGAGGTCTAAAATAATATTGTCTATTTCTCGCATAATCTGTTTCCAATTTATTTATCTTGTAATTCATGTGTATTACAACTAAAAATATTTATATTCCAATAACTGTCGGTTCATAACCTTAGTCTTTCCCATTTGGTTGAGAGTCACTTTTATAGCTTTCATTTGCATTTATTAATTTGTGTGTGTGTGTTCTGAGGATCAAATTCAGGACCGTGCGCTTGTGAGGCAGGCGCTATGCCCCTGAGCTGAATCCCAGCCCTCATTTATTAATTTTTTCCCCTCAAATTCTTTTTATTGGTACATTTTAGGTATACAATACGTTTATATTTATCATTGGGTGCTTGTACCTGTACATGACGTATCTTGGTTCTTATTTTTTCCCCTTACTTGTGCTCCCTTCCCTATTTACATAGACTACGTTTCCATGTTTTCTTTTCTCATAATTTTTCCTTTCCCTTCTTTCCTTTCCCCTTTCCCTCCCACCACCCCTACACCTTTGGACCTTTGCTTCCTATTTCAAATTATCAATTATTCATTTTCATCATTTTAAACCTTATTTACACTCTCAGTTTCTCATACTAGAGAAACTATTCGGTATTTACACACGTGTGTCCTATTTATTTCACTTAAGAGTATGGCCTCAATATGCATCCATTTAGCTATAAATTGTCCCCTTTGTTCACTATAAATGAAACCAAATATATCATTATGTGTGTCCCCTAAAATATATATTACACATGGTATTCATTTTACTTAACTGGTTTGTTATTAGTACATCATTTTCTTCAATTGATGTTAGAAATGTGGTATGAAGTATACTATGTAAAATTATACTTTTTTGGGTATGGAGGCATCTTTTATCATGTTTCATTTTAAAATAAACTTCCTCAAAATGTGACACTATTCTGGAAAAAGACTTTAAAATAGTTTGTCAGAACTATTAATTAAATGAATTGACTTCTTTTATTTATTGATTGATTGTATATGTAAGTATGCAATAGCTTTTGATTTTAATAACTTGTGGTTTATTGATGGAAAAGCTTACCTAAAAAATCCAATCTCTTAGCTCATTTTATGCAATAAAATTTTCTAAAACTAGGATCTCTTTACCAGAAAATAGAGGAATTACTTTTCTATTTAATAGGGTGGTGAGTTTTCTAATTTTATTTTAGAATTTGTGACTATTATGAAGATTTGTTAAATATGTAATTTTCCATGTTTTTTTCTATCAAGAAAGGAAAGTTAATACATAACATGTATCTAAATTGAATATAAAGTTATGTGGTAGAAAATGTAGCATTAGAATTTAATAAAACTTTTTTTTCTTTTTCATCCAGATTTGAGCTCTTAATCTTCTCTCAGGCTTCCATATTTTTGGTGATTAAAGATTAGAAGCCTAACTAATATCCATTAAATTGTGACATTTTTTCTCACTGAGCAAGAGCATTATTGGATGTATTATTTATGATCTTATCATAATTGAATTAAGTAATCTGAACAGAACAGCTGCAGAGACATGAGCATGCAGTATATTTTAATGACCAGTAACTTTAACCAATATATACCAAGTTTCCAAAGTGATGTTTCTATTTCCTCTCTTCCATTCTTTTAAATAAATTCTCCATTTATATATAAATCATTTTAGAATGTGCAGTAGCAAGTTCAGTCTCACAAAATAAAATTAATTCATTTTATTTCCTGAAAGCAATAACTTTTTATGAAAGCCACATACCATCTGCTCAGTTTTTACTTCAGGTTTTTATCCTTGCAGGAAGAATAATAAAAAAGCACATTGTCCCATTGGACCATGTGAACACCTTCTATTTGTTCAGTGTCTCCAGGAGACACAGTGTCTCATTGACTTGGAGGGATGATGCATTAGGAGATTCTGTCTTCTCTCCCACTCCCGACATAAATCTGCTCACTTTGTCTTGGCCTCTTGTATTTAAATGTAATATCATGCACATAAATGGAGTGAAATCACTGATATCCTGCATCGTGTTTTACTAGCCCTCGCTAATGAGCAGAGTGAAAGAAATATAAGAAGTCACTCCTATGCTTCTAGTTCACTGATTCATCTTCAATAGGTATTTGGTTAATATGTAATGGTATTTCTTTACTTTGTATAACTTTTATTTTTGTGAGTGCACATTTGCAATATGTAATGATTACATTCATCACGAAGTGTTGGTATGTGTACATAACACATCTTAATTCTTTTAAGACCCCTTTCTCTCCCTTCCCTTACCCCTCCTCCATTTCTTGGTCCTTTTCCTATTTTCAAAAGCTCTCTCTCACTGTTTCCTATTATCTATCTTTTATTTTCTCTTTAATTTATTTATGCTTTGGATCTTCCATATAAGAGAAGCCATGGCATATTTAAGTTTATGTTTCTAATTCATTTCACTTAATATTATGGTCTCAAGGTGCATTTTCTCACAAATGGCTCAAATCTGTCCTTTACAGCAGAACAGTATCCCATTGTGTATAAATACCATATTGTCTTTAGTCATCTGTTGATGAGCATAAAGACTTCTTTCACTAATTATTATGGATTATGCTGCTGTAAACATGAGTATGCACATATTGCTATAAGATGGTTTTCACTCTTCTGTGAATATATCTACAAGGGGAATAGTATTTACATGGTCTGTTTATTGTAATGACGCTGTCACCACCCAATATAATAAACCCAGGCATAATGTTAGGCAGCTTTCTGTCAGTGTAGCAAAACCTCTAAGATAGTCAACTTGTGAAATGTAAGGTTCATTTTAACCAAAGGATATCCACCTAGGGGAAAGACTTCAATGTTCTGCCATCACCCAGTTGTGCCATGTTGGTGACCTATCTTTTGACACAAACTTTATGAGATAGAGTTCATCAAAAATCATTTTTCCATTTAAAAAATGGAATATATGGTTGGGTTCAAATTCTGATGTTTTTGTTTTGTTTTGTTGCCAGAATTGTGGAAAGAACCCATTAATGGTCATCGTTATATTCCTACATTGTATTTCTACATATATTCCATATGATTGTATTTGTTCACTTGCACTCACATAAGATAAATTATTTATTAGACATACATTAGATGGTTAAAGTTGGTTATTTGTATAAAATAACCTCTAGCCATTTTATACTTGTTTCTTCATTTTTATTATGCACTGATACAGATCTCCTCTAAAATGTGAGTATAGAAAATGAATAAAAAAGTTTCCCTACTATCTCTTTACTCAATGATAATCTTAATAAACACATTAGTGACTATTTTTCAATGCACATAAATGTACAATCTTATCATTTCCATATTGCTTACATATATAAATATGTTTTAAATGAAAATTTTGCCATATTCTACATCACCACAGAAAGTTCCAGTAGAATTGATTATTTCAATATAATGTAATTTAATGTCTCCATATGTATTAGATGTTTTGAAATATATTTACCTAATTCATATTTACTCTTTAGTTCATTGTTATCACAAACATTTTATGGTTGTTTTGTTCGTGATTTTTCATTTATGACTATTTTATTTCTGCAATAGAATTACACAAAACACATGGAAAATTTTTCAGGTACTGAATAAATATTTCAGTATTATACTATAACATTTGTATTCCAATTCTGGTCAATTTGCTTGCATGGTTAAACTATTTTATGGCATCATTGAGAACTTATCTGGATGAAAACATTATGGAAAACTCATAGGGAACTATTTTGGGCATGGTCTGTTTTTCAAGTCACATCATGTTCCAGTTTTTACATTTTTCAACCAAATGATAGATTTCTATACATTTGACAGATCTGTGTTTTACACTTGGCTTTTGTCTTTCACAACTTTTCTATCAACAGCATTATAGTTTCATACCTGGAAGTAAAATGCTAGATAGGAAGAAGAATTTGCTTAAGATTTTTTAGAAAATGCATCCAGTAATATATGAAAAATGCTGTTGAAGCTCAGGAAACCAACTTTCAGCAGGCTTCACAAAAGGAAGTGTTTTAAACTCACCATATTCCTGGAGGGGCATGTGCTCTCCATGGCCAAGGGGACATGCACACTAATTAGCATATGTGGGCTCTTCTAAGATGTTATTTCTGTTTTGTTTTTTTCTTCTTAGATCTCTTGATGGCAGTGTCTGAGCCAATCTTAATCTTGAGAGTAAAAATATTAAAAATCTAATATCTTTAGAAATACAATGAATTCTTTTATCATTAAATAAAGTCAGTGAGTCACAATAAAAAGGATAATAACCTCAATAATGTTTTTCCAGCTTTGATGAGTTACATGGGAAGTAAATCATTTTAAGTGGATTATGGAGAATGGATATTTTCTATAATATTCTCTGAAATACACATTATACACAGTCTCCTTACAATTTTCCTGGAAAACATAGGACAGTGTCCTCCAGTGCGGAGCTTCATATTGGCCCAGGCAAGTCTAGCAATTTAAGGGAATTAAATGTTCTGAGAATTTTCTTTTTGATGTTTATAATTAATTATCTAAGTCAGAAATTCATCACTTGTCCATATTATTTTTCTCCAACTTAATATATCAAATGTAAATAGTAAATGCAAACCGTGAGTGCATATTTTCATCTTTAAAAACTAAAATCTGACATTAATTTAAAATAGGAGGTAAATCAAAATAAAGTAATATTCCATATGCATCACTTGACACATAAGAACTTACCTTACAATGAAGGAAATTTTCCACTCAGGGTTAGACATTCCACAAAAATTACAGCAAAATTGGAGAAATCACCTTAATTTTTACCTCTTCAAGCAAATTATAAACTAGTAATCATTTACAAAAAGTAAGCACACAGAAAATCAGAAGGTATTATAATGAAATAATCATATTTCTGATAAGGAATATAAGATTACACATTTAACAAAAATACTGCAGAGGCAAAATGCTTTGTATTCAATAAGTAAACTTCAACTGAAGAATAAAAAGGCTAAATAAGGCTAATAAAATCTTTATTGCAATCTGGTTGAAGGACGAATTACTTTATTACATTGTAACTATAAGAACTTGGAAGGCTTCATGAATTGTATTCATAATTATAAAATATTATGTAAAAATGTAGAAACAATAAAATTAAAATATTTTTTTCAAAAACAATAAACAAAAGACAGAATATTATATCATAAAAATTTTAATCACCCTGAATTGTACCCTTCTATATATCAAAAAAATTAATTTGTCCTAATCATATGTATTTTTTAATTTCAAATTTGGACCAAATAGAAACTGGAGTATTGATAACATTGTGCTATATTGGCCACCTTCTTACATTGTTGATAGCATGATAAGTTGGCTCTAAGGTTTTAGAAGCAATTTAAAAGTGATACTAAATAGGAAGGAGTGTACTTCTCTTTGCTCTGCCTTTCTATTTCTGGAAAATACATCTCCAAGATGTAGTTCTAAGTTCAAAAAGCATATGTTTTAATTACATGTATTTACAAAATTTAAATTTAGAAATAATATCAATGATAAACAGCAGTTCATAACATTAGAAATGTAATATAAATGTAAGAATGCATTTTCTCAGAATAACATTCAGGAAAGGTTTGGTAACTAGGAAAATAATTGAATTTAAATTTTAAACTCAGTGTAATTAAAACTGTACTCATATACACATATCTATACAAAGATTTTTGGTACTCGTACCCTGTTTATATGTCTTTTTAGAAATTATAGTAAGTATGCATTGTTATAAATTGCTTTGCTTTCTTTTTTGAGCCAGGGTCTCACTATGTATTTCAAGCTGGCTTTGAATTCACTATGTAGCCCAGGCTGGCTTAGAGCTCAGGTGATCCTCCTGCCTCAACCTCCTGTGTGCTAGAATTAAAGATGTGTGCCACCATGCCCGGCTCACTATAAATTTAAGAGACTGTAACTAATAGCATTTTAATGACAAATTTTAAATTGAAAACTTTAAGTTTTTCAGAAACATCTAGATACAATCACCTATGCACACATATTTACACATACAGAAAGAGGATAAAGCCTGTGAATATCATTCATAGCAGAGTAATTCTCTCCTCTCAGGATGCTTTTTCTTCCATTCTACTCTTCACTTTTTGTTTCTTTCTTCCCTTTGTCCCTCTGTATTTGCTTTCTCAATCTATTTCACCCATATTTGTCTCCTTTACTTCTCCCTGACCACTATGTTGAAAAAGGTTAGCCTTTGGCTCAGAATAAGGAATACCGGGTATAATCACACCTTTAAGTTAATCAGAGACTTTTACAATGGGACAGAAGGTGTGGCTTTGAAAATACATAGCCAAGGGGTCAGTAGCATTCTTCATGGGCATTGTTGCTAGAAGTCAGAGGAGGAAGTGAGCCCATCTCCCACTGCCTTGGAAGTTTCAGCATTATTCTAAAATATTACCAGGGAATATGTTGCAACACAACATATCACTCAAGAGTGCATATCTCCTTTGCTGTTGTTAGATTTCCCAAACTTAAACAGACTGGTTCTGATAGGAAAAAGTTTTAGATAACTCAGTAGATTGAATATTAAGGTAGTTGTAGAAACAAAATAAGTAATGTATTCCTTTAAGATTTGCTTTTCCCATAACTCTTGTTGTTTCAGGTGTTGGATATCTGACTTTTTAACCAGTAACTTCATTATAGATAGCATTTTAATCTAACAAAGTTACAAATGCCTGGGTGAATTTACAATGTATATGTGCCTATCTTGTGTCGGTGACTTGTAAATAGGAACTGAAATTGTATTTACACATCAGAGATCAACAGAAATGAAAAAATAGCTAAAAAGGATATAAAAAGGAAATGCTGAACAAAGGACCAGTTTCTGGTGGTCCTGCCTGCTTTCAAGTAGAACTTTCATTATCTTTGTGCGATTTTCCAGAACAGTTCAAGTACAGGCTGTTGCTTGGGGTTCAGAGCATGCAGGTGAGTTACACAGAGGTCTGCAGGTTATTTTATATGTTCAGCTCCTCTTTCGTCTTTCATTTTTTTATCCAGCCATTAATGCTGAGTAGCACAAGTTGTTGGCATGTGTTAGGAACTAAGGAAATAATAACTAGACAGCTGGCCTCAGGGAGCTTGTAGTATACTTTAGAAACTTATCTAGGACTGATTTATTTCCCTTGTATTTTATTTCTAGTGCAATAAAAATCAGCATTGATAAGATATCAGAGCTTTTTTCCCACAAACCTGCTATATTTTGAAGTGAAGTACATTTATCATCAAATATTATGGAGTTCCATATCCTTAACAAGAATGATAAATATTGATGTAGATTAGAGAGTGCAACTTTATCTGTGGACTACTCATGGGTGTTAATCCTTCTCAGAGATTTTCACACTTCAACTCTTCTTGTTTTCCGTTGTCATACATTATTCATAGAAGTCATTCAAAAGCAGAAATCTGTGAAGAAAGAATACCTTGATAAATCCCCAAATAGTTGAAAAGGATATCAATCTCTCTGACATATATAGAAGTTATGTCTTCATATAGCTACCTATAATTAGTTTTTTCACCATTTCTTTTAATCAGGGTCTCATCTTTTTGCCCATGGGTGTTTGAGATATTCCAGGAGAAAATAAAATCTGTTGCTCAGTTGAGTAAAGTATCTTTATGTCCCTGTTCATGTTTCTGATAATGCAGTGAGTGATTCTGATTCCTTTTGTTGACATTCTGAACAAATATCAGCACTAAGGTATCTACAGAATATGCATTCAAGTGTGCAAAGCATGGCAAGGAGTTATTAAGAATTATATTATACTCTTGCATATGTATTGTATTTGGACTTCTAGAAAAACACACATATGTCTATGTGTGTTTTGGGAGGTGCATATAATTTATAAAGCAAAAAACATTTAATATAATCATATGAATTGTGCATGTGTTTATAATGATATATATCATATGTATTAATTATATATACAAAAAAAGAGGTAATAAGTCTGCTTATGCAGTACTGTGCTTGCCTCTTCTGTGGGATGTCATTTTAATCTCTAACACAAAAAATGAAGGACAATAAGAAATCTATGATTTATATGGTGTATATGTGCTTTAGGTACATATTAGTAGGCATTTAAGAATATCAACATAATATTTGCATTACATTTTGTAAGTTTTAAAATAACACTTATTGGATCCAGGTATAACCAGAGTTTTTATTTAAGTATATGGGGGTTGTTTTAGTTATTGTTTACCACTTAGATACAAAAGGTTGGCTACACATACAGAGAAATTGTCAACATAATTCAAATGATGTAGCACTTGCTTTTTAGGTTTTAAAAAAGTATGCAATTTATTTAAGAGGAAACATTGGCCTTACTCTGCAATTCAACAGAATTACAGATATTTTCTTTATTTTCCATTATCTGTTGTACCATTTTGCTGATATACAAAAGGGAACTATTTATATTGAAATTTAAAATACTCTTGAGAAAACAAAATCCTTATTTTTACTGGCTACCTATTTTCTCTTAAAATGAAATCTGTGAATATCTGAAAATAGAAAAATTATTAATGATCTTGATGCCCAAACATTTCTTTGATGAGTCCATGTTAAGATAAAATGTGGTAATCAGAATTAACTCTTCCTGAATTTTTAAAAATTTTTCTGACATCTTAAGTAGATTTTTGTCAGCCTCAGTTGGATTAGACAGCAGTGTTTGTAGTATGACTGGCAAGCTTATTAAACTTCCCATTCATGATTTTTGTCTTTTGCATTCCACTGACTGATAAGTGACATCACAGGTAAAAGAAACCCTATCCTGATGAGGTAACATTTCTGGCTGTCTTAATTCCTAAATGACATGGGCTGAAGACAAGTCAACAGCTGGGCTGAGCCATGTTGGACTGTGAAATAATTGAAAAAACCAAACATACAAACTTTATAATATCCAGGTTAAGACTCTTAAGGCTGATTTCTTAAACTTGGAAACTCAAAAGATACTTCCCTTTTTCTACCAAAAATAAAAATGAAAGAAAAAATAAAAGAAAGTTGAAGAAAACAATTTAGAGTAATACACGGATAACTTAGGACCTGTCTCTGGGAAATTTCAAAGCTGGACCCTAAGCTCTCTGAGGGCAGGAACCAGGGATCTACTTTCTTGGAAATAAGCAAGTTCTGGAAACTTAATAGGCATCAAGAGATTCTGGTTGAGTGAATAAATATACAAGACAAATGTATTAAAGTGGACCTGGAAATGTGAGACCATCCCTATATCATACTAAGGATTTGTTATCATGAACCCTTGGCCTCCAGTGTAACTGATCCTCATAATTTCAAACTAACACACCAGAATATGCTTCAACTAGGCCATGTGAGTTTGGGGAAGCTGGAAGGAACAAAGCTCATTTGTGATGCTCTGTATTGTAGCACAGCCTTAGGTGACATTGTAGGAGAGAGCTTAAACTTTCAAAGTAGTACCATGTAGCATAAGTTCCTCAGGTAGTTGTCAAAGGTGACTTTGAAGAATGTTGCTGATAATGTACTATGTGTTCTTATTACAATACCTCCCTCAGACCAATTAAAAAACCTATTTTTTAGTATGTCATTCATGTCTGTGTTTGTTTTTTTCTGCTATTCTGAACTGAAAGTTAACCTTTTTCATTAGAATGTTTTTTTTGGGGGGGTGTACCGAGTATTGAACTGAGGACCTTGCGCTTGTGAAGCAGGCGGTGTAGCCACTGAGCTAAATTCCCAGCCCAAAGTTAACCTTTTCCAATACAATGCTCATGCAGGAGAAAAAGAGAAAAAAAGTTTTTTTCTTAATGTTAAAAATATCCAACTTTCAATAAGTAAAACCTGAAGGATATACTCAGTTCTAAGCAGTAGACAAAAATTATTTCTATTAGAGAAAAGGTGGTTAGATATGTAATACCTATTTGAAAAATAGTCTGGAAAGTGAATTATTTGATTCCAAATGTTTTCTTGGCATTTTAACTTTAAAATTCAGTGAATATAAAGCATAACTAAACATTGAAAGAAATTTTTTATTGGGAATCCTGTGAAGAAACTTATAGGGAGGTTCATCAGGGAAGTAAAGGTTTACTAGTATTTTGTAATATATGTAATACTAACTGCTAGAGACGAGGAATTATCATGACTTACACTTCCAGCCAAATAAATATAATCAAAGTTTGATATTTATAATTCCTTGTTCAAGTAAATTGAGATTTAGAGAACATTTAGATCAAAAAGATTAAAAGTGGGCATATGTTTGTTTCATTGCATAAATGAATTTTAATTGTAGGAAATTAAGGAAGTATGGAAGAAGTTATCCATTGTTCATTTCAGTTTAATGTCTAAATTTCTCATAGAATTAACTTACAACTGAAGAATAAAAACTCCATCTGTACTGACATATTTTCATTTTCCAATTCATTTTAATAAATCTTATGAGCTTATTTTTCCTTACATATGTGCCTCAGTCATGTATATAAACATATCACATAATCAATGTTCTACTAATTATTTTGGAAGTATCATGCTGCTCTGTGGTGGACATTTTTCTTTTTCATTATAAAATATGATTATTTTATATGTGTTGCAAAATTCATATTTTGAGAGGAAATAAAGCTTTGTATTTGTGCTTCGATATCTGAAATTTCATAAGTATATTTAGCTTCTTGTGATGAAATGTTTCATAATACATATATTTCCAACTTGCACATTTTCTTCATAAGAGTAAAATTCTGACAAGCTAATTTGCCAGATGAAAGGATTCACCAACCTTTTTTGTAGGAGGGGTGAACAATTTATTGAATGTTTAAATTAAGAAAAATATTACAATGAAGGACACAGTGTCATTAATCCCCCTCAAAGTATACCACCTTCCCTCAAGCACACAATTTCAATCCTTTTTCTAGTTTATGAAGCAGTTCTAAAAATCCTCTTTCATGGCCAGGGGTTTAGCTCAGTGGTTCCACTGCCTGCCTTGCAAGCTCAAGGGCCCAGGTTTGATCTCCGGTACCAAAAAAGAAAAAAAATCCTCTTTTGTGTCTTTGGTTGCAGTGTCATGGCTGCCTAAAAGTCCCACTTTGATTCAGAATATTTAAATTTCATGCTCACTTCCACTATCCGGAGGAGGCAGAAGTTGCACTGTGTCAGATCCAATGATAAGGTAAATGAGAACCCACTGTCATATTTTTAAGAGCTTGCCTTTCTTTTAGGTGGCACCCAACAGCAGATTCACCATGTTTATGATGAAATCATTGCTAGTCCATGTGCGACACAATCCAGCCAATGTGACTGGAATCAGAGACTCTTGGAAAGAAAAATGGAAAATAATGTAGGGTCTATACACATCAGCTGATTAATCCACTGATGTTCATGACTGAATGTGGTGTTAGGGGATAGGGACATTTCGAGATGAGTCACCAGGTTGTACCTTTGAAGGATACATCTTCCTGGCCAGCAGCTTTGCTTCTTCACTTCCTTCCACCATAACGTTCGTGCCTTGGAGTCAGACAAGCATGGGCTGACAACTGGGAAATCATAGTCCAAATTAAATCTCTCCTTTCTTAACTTGTGAGTGGCAGTTAGTTTTGACAACATGAAAGCTGAACACTACGTGGATTGTCATTAATAGTTTTCATTTTAAAATCTTCAAAATATTAAATTTTTTTTCCAAGACATAATTCAAACAAATTACCTTGAATTTTTTGGATTGTAACTTCCCTCCAACTGCATATAAAACAGATAGAAATTCTAAAGGATTCTATATTTCCATATTTTGACTAGAAATTAATGTTCAGATTCTGCTTTAGTGGCAAGACAAAAAAAAGCTATGACAGGCTGATATGAAGGACTATCCTGATTTCCTATGCTGTTTTCTAGTCCACAAAATAAGTTATACCATTCAATCGACATCAGGAAACAAGCTATATATCACTATGTCAACCCCAAAGACACACAACAAAGAGAATTCATCTTAGTAGAAGAGAAACAAGTTTAATATTCTTTATTTTTTAGGGTTGTATGTAATGATTTTTAAACCATAATATTTTATTTTTAATTCAAATTGAACATTCTTGTCTACAAGAATTTATCAATGAACCATTCTAAAAATACACAAGTATGATTAACAAACTAGACAATTTACAAATTATTCATTGTTTTTATCTATTATTTTCAGCCAAAATAACTTGAACGCATAAAATATAAGCAGTACCCCAACTCATTAATTGATTTGTGCGGCTAATACACTCATTTACTCTTTGTTGTTAAAATACTCAATATTAGTTTTGAGTGCAGAGTTCATTATATTTCTCATTATAATCATTCTAAATAACACATAGATATTCAGGCCTATATTTTAATATAGATATTCTACAACTTTAAGATTTAGCAGAGATTTTTGTTCTTTCTATCAGCATCATCAGTGAGGACTATGCATTCCTTTCTTTCTTGGAACCAAACACTAGATATTTTGAGCACAGGAAGTTATTTTAAATGCTTTCTTATAAGAGAAGTTACTTGAAATATAAACCTACTAATTTCTTTCCATAATAATAAAGGTAAATATGTGTCTGCCAATCTTATCTCTCAGATAAGTGAAATGAATAACATGGATAATTTGGATTCAATTCAGACAGTGAAGTTTCTATAGATATATTTTTCTCTTTTAGAGTCTCTCGCTTTAAGCAATTAAATGATTATATAGTTACACATCTCTATTTTGATGTATCTCCATTTATGTGCATCAAATTTTCCCAAATTTCTCTCATATAAGTACATTCACTATATGGTCTTGGAACATAATATTAATATTTTGAGCTATGGAATTATTATGTAGTAGCCACTTCTGTGCATTGTAAAAATACTGACAGCTTAAAAATGTAGTGGCATGCAATCTTTCATATCCCTTCAGTGAAATGCCTTCATTTATTTCATATTTTGATGTGTTTGTCTATTTAATGAAATGAAACAAATAGATTGCATTAGTAATGACTGAAGATTGTCACAGAGAGAGACCCATAGTTGAGAGTGATTTTTTGTACTGGCTGTACACTGGCCTTAGATTTGCAACAGAGCTGTGGAGACAAACGGATTTGTGAACTAAAACTCCAGGAACATCCACTAACTCTAGGAGTTTAAGTCATGAGGTTTCAATTCTGCCATGTAATGAGCAGTTCTCTTCTAGAATGTCCCTGTGGCATTGCATCCTGCCTTGGAGCCAGCTGACCGTGGACTGAATCCTCTAGGAATTGTGACCAAAATAAATCTCTCTTTCTTAAGTTGTTGGTGTTTGGTAATATGTCCCAGCAACAGGGAATTAATTAAGATAGGAAGGGCTGTGTCATCATAATCCTAAATTCCTACATGTTTTATAATAGATGTTTTTAGATTTTTGTGGAATGTTTCTTCTGGATGAATTTATATGATCATAATAATTTCATACATTTTGTCAATGTGATGGATTGCATTGCTTAACTTTTGAATATTTAACTGGCTTTGTATACCTTAAGTAATTCTTACTTGTTATATATAATTATTTGTATGCATTGCTGGGTGCACCTTTTTAAAATTTTTGAGAAGTTTTACATCTCAGTTCATGAGATATCTCAGTCTTCATTTTCTTTTGCCTTTTATTGTCTTAGTCTGATTTTAAAGGTAATACTAGCCTTAAAACGTATGTCAGAGAGTATTCTCTCTACTTATGTTTTGTGAGTGAGATTGTTTAAAATGGACCTTAATTCTTTAAATGATTGGAAAATTTCCTGGTATAGTCATCTACGCTTGAGGATTTCATAATTGGAATCAAGTTAATTGTGGTTCATATTCTTTACTGTTTGGAGGCAGATCAGGTTGTCTATTTTATTTTGGTTGAAGTTTGTTTGTCTGTTTTGTTTGTTTCCCTCTGCAGTCCCCAAATAGAAACTTGTGAAGTATTTCCTTTAGTGTCATTGGGCAGCATATCAGATGATGCTATTTTTTTTTTGATCCAGCAGAGAAATACTTTCTAGAAGTTGATGAGAAGATAATCTATATCAAACATTCCTGACTTACCCTCCTTCCTTTGATTTTATTTTCCATCTTCTATTAACATTTCCAATTTCTTAGGGACCTTTTTTAAAAGGATGATTTGTGGATGAGTCTGCTGACAAAAATTTTGTTAATTTACTTCCTCCAATAGTATCTGTATTCCCGCTTTCCCTCTAACAGGATATTTTCACTGAGTACTCAATTCCCAGCTGACAGTTCTATCACTTTATCACTTGGCAAGCATTCTATTACTTTTTTTCAGGCCTCTCTGGGTAGAGATGAGATATCTGCTGTCATTCAAATTGACATTCTCCATAGGTAGTAAGTCATTTTACATTATATTTTTATGACTTGTTTCTCGGTTCTTACCTTTTGTGTGTTTAATTCTAATGTGACTCTGTGTATTTCTTCGAGTGTAACCTGTATGAGCTTTACTCATTTTCTTGATATATTATTTTTGGGGAAGTTACATCTTTTTTTTTCTTAGAGTAATTTTTCTACTTCACAGTCATCTTCTGTATTTTGCAGTTCCAACTATTTGAACAGTAGATCTTTCTGTAGAATTGTTCCATGGATCCCTGAGCTCTATTAACTTCAATTAGTATGTTTTCAGTGTCGATCAAATTCTTTTGATTTGTCCTAATTGTGACTGCTTCCACCCCCTATCATTTCCACTTTCTACTGAGAAAAAGTATCATGTTTTGGAACAAACATTGTGTTGTGGTTTTCGGTTTCATAATTTCCATTAGGTGCTGTTTTTTAAGAATAAAGTTATTTATTTTCGGAGACTTTTTTATCTTTTCATTGGTTTCTAGAAAATTTGTAGAGGATTGTTGAAACACTATTTTGATGTTGATTTCAAATATTTGTCAAATAATTCCAAAGTTGGATTCATCTCCATATTGCTGTTTGTTGTCTTTTCTCATCAAATTGTGAATGGATTCATTCCTAAGACGATGCAATATTTGGCTGCTATTTGGGACTTTTAAATACATAGGAGATTCTTCATCATTTTTAAATGTTCTGTTTCAACAGTCAGTTACCCTCCCCTTTTCCTGTTTTTTTTTTTTTTTTTGTCTTTTTTTGTCTTTTTTTTGTCTTTACTTTTTTTGGTACCAAGAATTGAACTCAGAAGCCTCAGGCTTGCTAGGCAGCCACTGTGCCACTGAGCTATATCCTTGGCCCCAGTTGCACCTTTCTAAAAGGCTTAATGTTTCAGTCGCCGTCTTTGTTTATGTGTTAAAGTCATGATTTTCTTTCCAGATTACTTGCATTATTGTTTCCTTGTCTGCTTCACTTTTCTGGCTCTGCTGAGTCTCCAGCTTGATTCCTTCTGGTGCTGACCAGGGTCCCTCAAAATCTCCCTTGGCACCCCCTGCAGGCAGAGATGAATTTGCACAGAGAAATTACCTGACTTGATTTTTGACTGGGAGAGTTAGTGAAAAATGTGTCTAATTGTTTTATTAGAGGCTTGCTAGACCTATAGCCCCACATGCTTCCAGAGAGAGGGCTTGGGGACAACCTCTGTTGACACAGTGGACTGAGCAGCTGGGACACCCTGGATGTGTGGAGCTGGGTTTGGGGACACCCACTTGATGTGTTTTGGAATTCTTTTTCTTGGTCATTTGGTTCATGAGGTCAGATTCTCATTTCTCAGTGATGATTTCAGGTTGCAGCCCTCACTGGTGCCTAACAACAGATGAATTGTAAATTTTTTAAGAAGGCAATTCAGTGCAATCCCATTGCTTTAGTCATAAAGTCTCCAATCTGATACCCCTTGTCTTTCTAGTTTTCAGTGTTCTTTTCTAGCTGTCCAGTTAGGTAGAGGCACAGAAAAATGATCCTCCATGTATGCATATTGAATAGTGCATGTATTGCCCAGATCATAGACAAACCAGCCCCATACACAGTGGTTAAAGAGACAGCTCCTTCATTTTCAGCAATGACACTGAAAAAAATAGACAGAGGATAGAAACACAAACTCCACAAACAGAAACTACTGTTACAAAGTACATTACTTTTTCCTGTGTTGTAAAATATTGAAGGGAATTGAGTATTTACATATATCTATTTTCTAAACCAGTCAGACTAATCATTAAAGACTAAAAGTAAAATCCTACCACAGTATTAAAAATAATGAAACGGATATGTTTCAAAAATTATGGGAACACTTTAAACACTCTGTTTTTCTTGAGTTTGTTGCGATCTATTAAATGGTTGTTTTTAACAATTTAATATTAAAGTTGAGTAGATGGAAATTACCTTTTTCTATTTTTTGTCAAATATTGTTATGGTAAACAGCATGGAATTGTTAGAATTTTAGGGGAAAAAGAAAACCCCTTAAGAATCATAGTGGAAATAAAACTTCTTATTAGAAAGTGTAGAGTGAAACCTGAATAATATTATGGAGAAAACAGTAAATATATTAAATTAGAAAAGGTAAAAGAGAAAAATGTCAAGCAAGTACTTTGATCCAGACCTCTACAATTCACTTAGATGTTAAAATTAAATTGGAATGTCATCCTGCTTTATTTTATTGGTTGAATTAGTTAACCTGCTTTTCAAGATCCTGGTAGTTGGAATGTTTGATGTCACAATGAACACACATAACTGCTTCTTGTCAGTAATGCAGAATGACTATTGAAGAAAAGAAAGCACTGCCTGTATTTAATTTCTTACAGAGTTTCTTTTCTATAAATTAGCAAGTAATAAGATTTCTTAAACAGTGCAGCCTTGGATATCTGTCTTTAGGAGAAAGGTATAAATATTCATTTTGCTACTTTTTTATGTTAGGATTTAACTATGAATAGAACATTATAGTATTCCAAAGGGTCAATTGTCAATATATTAAAATGTTAAAAGTCTTCAGTATAAGAGTTAGGTCCCAATTATTTCTTAAATGTTCATTGGATATTATACAATTTTTATGTGTTGGTATAAAAAGGGTTAACTTGTTTGTTTTCATTTTCTCTAAAATTAGATCTACAAAGAGGCAGAGGATGGATCAGAGGACTGTTATTCAAATATGACATTTAAATCACATCTCAGTTTAGAGGTTGGAATGGCTTTCATATCTTGACAAGATTGGTTATTTACAATCCTGAGCTCTACCTCAGGATTCATATGTTTGGATTCATTCTATATCTCCTTGAAATATTACATTTGGCTTCATGTTTCCCCCCAATTCAGTCTGAGAACTGAATTACTTAGATTGATACGGTAGAGTGGAATAAAAATGGCCTTTCTATTCAACAGATCTCATCTGAATTCTCACTTCACCATATAGCAATTCTATATGCTTGTCAAATCTTTTAACTTTTCCATTTTCTACTTTTATTACTGAAAAAAAGTGACTATGACTGTCATTTACAAGCTGTGTGACTTACAATCTAGATATGAAGGCTCTAGAGGAGATGGTAAGATGTAAAAACACCTTCTAAATGACTTTGTTGTACTTACTGTTTTAACATTTTCTATAAACTCACAATTACCTGAAATTAAGCTCCAAAGGCATTCAGGTATCACAAGGCATGCAGCTCATAGGACAGATAGACACACAAAGACATGGGGCTTCAAGTCCCATCTCTAACTTCTGGATTTGCCATGTGCAAGCAATCAATATTCACCAGTGGCAAGAACTCTAATTCACCTTCCTTTTTGATTGCTTCTTGCTCAGAGTCAGGGCATTTCTTGACATGTGCTATGCCCCTAAATTGTGCCTCATATTTCTACCTTGACCTCTACTTTTGCTCAAAGTTTGCTCCACCTTTGGCATGAAGTTAAACCAGATTCACTTTTTAATCTGTCTGCAGCAAGCTTGACAGGAAACAGGTCACAAGTTGGCAAGAAAGATGATATTTGTCAGCTACGTGTTTCAGAAAAATATTAGTAAAATGGCAAATTAATGATCAGAAGTCAAGAATCGATATTATTCTTTACAGAATTTTTAAATAAACACATTGCGTTGGAAAATAGAATACTTTATGGATACACAGCCCTGATGCTAATATGCAGCAGTATATTTTATTTGTACATGAATTTTAAAGCCAGGAAGTCAGTTCTAAATGGCAGTATTCTTTATTTAGCTGTCAGCAATCCAGTGGCTGAAGTAGATTGTACTTCTTTACAAGGGCCAAGGATTTAAGCAGTTTGAAGCTTATTTAATGTATTTCAGAAAAGGATGAAAATCTATTGAAGGAAAATCACATCTGCCTCATACAGGAGAAATGGCCACAGTGAAGTTTTAAATTCTTCCAAAAGAGAGTCTAGTAGTTCTGAATTTCAAAAACTAGTGGGCATAGTTTCCATCTTTGGATGATAATTTAATTATTCTGGTTACTGCTGTAATATAATTCTTGATGCTAAAGTGTTGTTCAAATGACTTTTATATCTTGTTTCCTAGTTGAGATTGAATTCTCTCATCATGACTTCTTCGTATGGATATAAGTATATCTGTCATTCCTAGATTTATATGAAACACCAAGACTTCTGATTGAAGGAAAATAATATAGTATCATAAAACAAGCATAAGTGGGAAGACAGGACCTTCAAATGACTGTCAGAGTCCTGAGTAGCTTGATTCATGATTTTAGACAAATATATCAATAATTCAACTTGTTTCCTTCCTCGTGGAACAGAAGAATTAGAAACGATGAGTAGGAAATTTTTCAACATAAATAAGGAGACAGTGCAAAGCGGGCTGCAGCTTACCAGCAGTAAAGTCAGGCTACCTGTGTTCAATCCTTTCTCAACTGATACTTGCTGCGTGCCCTTTAACAAGCTCCAGACTATCTAGTCTGCTCATGTTGCTGCAACAGGTACCACAGACACAGCAGGAATTTACTTCTCAGGATGCCCATGGCTGCAAAATCCAAGATCATGGTGGCAGGAAATTTGATGTCTGATAGAGACCTCAGAGACACTTGCAGTTTCTGGTTCATAGAAGTATCTGTGTCTTCATATTTTGGAGTGTTTTGGATTTAGAGCAGTGAACAGATCACCAATGCAGAGACCCTCATCTCCAAGCACTGCCACGTCCCGGTGAGCTTTCAGAGTAGACCTTTGAGGAAGCACAGATTTTACTCTGTAAGCATTTTTATGTCCCTTTGATAAGGGACAATATATGGAGGGTGATATGTTGAATATCCTTCAGTTATTGCAAATATGAAGTAAGGAGAAAAAAATAGAGTCTCATTCTAGATTTGAAATACTTACTGATATCGCTTCTCAGCCTTTTGTCTAAGATCAAGTGAAAACCCTATTGATAAAATGAAAGACAAATAATACAGAGTAACTGAACGTTCGTGTTAGTAAATATTTTATAGGAAATAAACAGGTGCTTGAAAAGAAGTTAGTTGAGGAAGGGCTTCACTGTAAAAGGAAAGTTAGAGAAACCATCCCTCTGGAGACACCGCTCTATGTACCATTAAGACTGAGATGGTACTTTAGGGAGAATTCTCTAGATTCATAGGCTGGTAAGCACAAATGTCAGTAAAACTCTTGGTCGGTTTTACTCACAGGTACAGAAGAAGAAAATAATAATTATACAACTTCTACATTGAAAGCACGGAAAAGAAAAGATAAATTTGGAGATTTATGCAGCAATTTTTTATCCAGAGCTAAATAGTAAACAAACCATTTCATTTGTATCCACTTTCTCATGAATACATAATGTAAAGACTTTAAGTTAAATAAATATGCCCTTGATTTGGATAAGATTAGTTCCAGTAAAAAAATGATAATTATTTGATATTGTGAGCTTTCTTTCAATGTTCAGTGTAACAAATTAGCAAGATTACTAAGGAAACACCATTACATACCTTGAAAGGAAAGCTTTGCTTTTTATTGTACAAAAGTGTAATTCATCCCCAAACTAGGAAAACATCTTGAATCTAATCACCCTTTAAGAGACAAATGACATTACCAGTATGCTTTAACTGATAGTATCCACATAGTAACAAACGCAATGAAGGCAAAAAACTGTATTAAAATTAAGTTTTTCACTTCAGTATACCTAGTGACAACAGCAGCAACAACAAAACAATTAGACACTTTGTTTTTTGATTTTTTTTTTGGTACCAGGGATCGAACTTGGGACCTTGTGCTTGCGAGGCAGGTGGCAGAACCACTGAGCTACATCCCTGGCCCTAGACACTTTGCTTTTTCATCAGGGATGCAGTAGTGGAATGATCAGTCAGGTTTGAAACTAAAAATTTTACCATATAATCCTGGAAAGCAGACATTTATAAAAATCTCATTACTAAAATACAAAAAAGTGTTGCAAAAGCTTCATTATTTGCTTATCCTATTAGGAAAGGTAACATTTTTATTGAAATTAATAAATGGTAGCTATGTTTAATTCAAGATTCACAATCATGCCACAAAATTTGCAGAGAAATTGCTGTATACACTTCGGCTACAGTAAAAGTAAAGACAAAAATTAGTTATTAAGTTCCTAAAGAAGAACTGATTTCAAATAAATGTTACTGACCAATATTTTGATCCCAATTAGGAAAATACAGTCAATTATAAAAGTCAACTAAATAAATTTTAATCAAAAAATATTATCTCAGCCCTTTAAAAATCTGTTTTTCTTGGTATATATGAATAAACTACACTTTAATGATAATTTAACTTTACAATAAAGTTATTATGGAAAATAGGTTCAGAATTCACATTAAAATTGAATTAATGTTTTACAGCCATTGAACTACTGGTGAAATTTTAAAAACGAGAACATATCTTTATATAAAATATCTTTGCAAGTTTCAGAAGAATGTAATATACTATGATGCTTATTTTTTTTCTAAAAGTTCTGATCAATTCCATGTAAAAATATGAACTTTACAAGATATTTACTTTGTTCACTGAGAAATATTTCAGGAACAAAGTTTGACATTTAATGTTATTGAAGACATTGAACACGACTAAAGAATGCGCACTACAAGAACAACATATTTATAGAATTCTTAGTTATCTGTACAATTTATTTTGATAATATAAATTATCTGTTCTAGCTGTAAAATGAAATTATAAAATTATATATCTTACTGGGAAAGGCTATATTGGCTGAGGATCTACCTGTGTTGGTCAATCTTAACTAAGATTAACTGTCTCCCTGATTGGATTAGGAGACTCCCAGAGAAGTGATTGGGTCATGGGGATGTAATACTCACCAGTGGATCGATCCACTTGTGTTCACAGCTGAGTGTGCTGTTAGAAGTGGGAGCAGATGGAGGTGGGGTCCTGGGAGCTGCCTGTGAAGGGTGTGTCTCCATCGGGTACTCTTAGGTCTCCCCTTCTCAGAAGCTGTGCTCCTCCGTGCCCTTGTGCTATGATTTCTTGCTTCACCTCAGACAACAGGTGGAAACCATGCACCAAGAAAACTGTTAAGCTGTGTATGTCAGGCATTTGTTCCTACAAAACCAAAGCAAAAAGTCATCCTCTAAGAAATGTTGTATCTAGGATATTTTATGCCATAATAATGTTAATGTGGTCTAATAAGTAAACTTGGTGTTTCATTCAGAAAGGGTATCCTCAGAAGGATATTCTCAGAAGTGAACCATGTTCCCAAAGCAAGTTTTTCATGATCCAGCATTCCTGGGCTCCTGAATCCTCAAATCTCTATCTTCTCTTCTCCTTGGTCTTGACATGTTTCACAAGTCCCTGGAAGGATGGGTGTTAAAAGTCACATACTTCATAGAACCTGACTTCTAAGTTGAGGTGTTTTTAAACTGTGACTCATAAAAGGAGTATCTGTTTATCCATTGTTTAATTTTTAATTATTTTATTTTATTTTATTTTTATTATTATTATTATTATTTTTTTTGTACTGGGGATCGAACTCGGGACCCTGCGCTTGCGAGGCAAGCGGCAGAACCACTGAGCTAAATCCCCGGCCCTATTTAATTTTTTAATTGCTTAAAGTTTGTTGCTTATCAAAATCTTGGGACATCTAATTCCTTCCATTGCATCTTAGGAAAATAATAGAACATAGTAGAAAAGAATGGAAGAGAATGGAATGAAATGCAATAGATTAGACTATAATATGTATTCTTCCTATAGTGTGGATAGCTATTGCTTATTTTTTCCTTGCAATTACACATTATGTGTTTCTGAGTCTGTGTGTGAGCTGGAAAACATGTTTGCGAGCAAAAGTGATTGAAAAACTATTGCAATATATATTTGCTTTTTATATTTATTGAAATAGTTAGCAACTCTGTTTCTTATATTGCTACACCATTCAGCCTTTGCACTTCACACATGTCAGACCAGTAGGTAAGTTATATCTTCACTGTTCCCCGGTAAACACCTCTGTGCTCATCCGGTGTGGAGAACCCCAGTTCCCATTACATAGCATGTGTTCCATAGAGAATAGTACACAGAATAAGGCTGCCTACGTAAATGAGTGATAAGCATCCAGCACTAGTCTTCTTGTGAAAACACAACTGTCTAATTAGAGCAGACCCTTTGCACTTCAGTTCCTCCAATTCTTCCCCTGAACTATACAAACAAGGAAATTTGGAAACTTGACAAAAATAATGATGATTCTCTAAATTTCTGCAATATTTTTACCTAAAATAATTTATAATTTAGTTTAAATTATATTATAAAATCTTTATTATTGTACAGTAACACTACACTGTACATAATTACTTAAAATATGTAGAACTGTATTGATAGATATAGTGATACTATCCTCAAAAAGTATTTTTGTAACTGAAATTTGTCTTTTTCATTAACTGAAGCATTAGTGTAGCTATTTGACTCCTCTTGCTGGAATAATGAAAAACACTTTATTTTAGTTATTGTAGTGTTTTCAACTTTTAAATGTAAGATACACAGGTTTCAACACATAAAACTCACGATAGTTCAGGTTAAAGGACTTTCCATATGAACATTCCCACTGCTTTCTTCATTTATTTTGAAACTTTTAGCCAGTGAAACTTATTTAATTTATAATTCATAGTTTTACAAAGAAAAGATATGCCCTTTAACTTTCACTTAGACAGTATTTCTTATAGAGAAAACAAAGCCAAAGGCAAAATGATCTATAGTAGTTTTCTTTTCACCTGAGGGGAAATTTTTAAAACTAAGGAGACAACAAATAACTTAAAAAACTATATTTGAATCAACTGGCTGACTTCAGGGTTACTTACAACCAAAAGTTTCATAGCTTTGTAGGATGTGTTATATCACATAAAAACTGAAGGATTGTCTAAATATAGGTTTTCATCACTATATTATGTAGCATTTCTTGTGTGTGAGCTCCAGAAACTAGAAAATAACCATGGTTTTCCTCAGACCATTTAGAGCAACAATGCTAATGGTTAAGACCAAATGATCAAATCAATACTACCTGGAGAACAAAGAAAACAAATCAATTAGCAAATAAGCATTCAATATATATTTATATATTCATATATATTGAATGCTTATTTGCCAAGTGATTATATATATATTATATATATTATATTATATATATATATAGAAAGAGACTTACTTAGTAAAATTTAGCTCTGTGTCTTTGAATGGCATATATATTAAGGTTTTTCCTTAGAAAAAAAAATCTCTAGCTATTCTCATAGCCTAGACTAATTATGAAGGTCCAGAGAAAATATAAAGACGCACACTAAGAATAAGCCAGCAAGCCAGAGCCCATCAATAATCATTTTTCCAAGCTGGGACAATAAAATGTAAATAAATACAAAGAAAAGGTAAAGTGGCCTTGAAGACGTAATAGTTGGCATACTGCGAATGAATACTAGAGACTTTAAAGTTTTTTGAAGGACATTGCCTTCTCTAGGAAAAACAACTCAGCAAAAATGATAGAACATCCTTTGGAATAAACACTTGTTTTGTTTTGTTTTTCCCCATTTCCAAACTGGAAATGATACTTGAAGATAGGGACAAATCATTTGCCAATGTTTTCAAAATATTTTTAGGCATGAGGAGATATGAAAAAGAAATCGGTGATATTTGGAATACATAGACCTCTCACTTTTTTATCTGAACTTATTTTAGCAGTGTTCTCTAGAGCATAGAATAAAATATAATAGTTAGCATCTTAGCAAACCCTTTTTGATGGATCGAAAGATTTTTGGCTTTGTCTTTCTAATTCTATGCAAGGCTGAAAATAAATTACTACAGTGAAAATGGTGGTCTAAGAATTTGCAAAAAAATGATGACTAAAAATAAAAGTAATTTTTTGTGTGGCCACAGCATTGTTGAGAGAGCCACCTAAGATCCTCCTCTGTCTTTACATCCAAGTTCCTCCAGATCTATCTACATGTAAGGTCTTTTATATTTATTATGAAATGTAAGTAAAAATTGAGCATTTAAAAACATTTAAACATTTCCTCTGGCATGCTTCAGGCTTCACTGTTAGCAATGGATCTTTAGGGAATAATCCATGGGAGAATGACCTTCCCATACCAGTTAGAAAGAAAAACCTTATGCATAAATGTATGAGAAATATTTAGGAAAAGTGAAATGTGAAATTAGTGAAAGTGAATTATGGTCATTCCTAAAATGAGATGATTACCTCCAGCAATCTGAAGTGTACAGTTGGGTGGTTATGAATAAACTTGTACCTTCTTTCAACATGAAAAGTGAGAAAGTAGTCCAACACATCAAATACTTCTGAAATCTACTATTTCTGAATTCATTCATTCATTTATTCAACATCCTTCATTTCATTCATTGAGAATCCATATGTACCAGTTTTTGTCAATAACAAGACTTTGCAGTGGAGGAAATGTTTTCTGCTCTCATGAATTCTATATTTATTAACACTCATGCTTAAAATTTACTACTTACTCAGATAGAAAAAGAGACAAGAGAAGCAGGCTTGGAAGTAGACAGAAGAATACCAAGTTTATGATGCCAATAGAATCTAGGTGTATATGATATGTTGGAAATTGAAGATTTCACTGAAGTTTGGGGAACATATTCATACTCAAGATAAAAATCAGCAAAATAATATGTTTGTGTTATTTAGAGCCATGAGACTACATTACTTTCATAAATGACAAAAAGAAACAGTTTTTAATAATGATCATCTTCACAATTTTAAGGATCAGAGGAATCTAGAAAGATGTGCCATTAAGATGGGAAATGTTCAGGGGAAGGGGTAATTTAAAGCAACATAAAATGAAAATAATAATAAGTAATAATCTGTTTAAATGCAACAGAAGAAAAAGAGTACTGAACTATTTAAATGTTCTTGGTTGGTTGAGAAAGATAATAGCAAGAACCGATTATTTGATTTCACAGCATGGAGGCTACTGTCCTTGCTAAAAGCACTTCAAGTAGAGTTATAATGGCAAAATTCTGAATAAAATTGATATAAAGGACAAAATAAGGGCAAAATGGAGTTTGGAAAATGTAATTGTTTTCAAAATTTCTCTTTCAAAATGAGAGTTGGAAAAATAGCTAGAAAAGGCATTGAGGTCAACATTTGGTACATTTATGTAATGCAAGAAACATCTATGCAAAGGAATATTTTTCATAACTGGGGATGGAAAGAAGAAATTGTGAGGACATGAGAGATCTAAAGTACTATGAAAAAGATGGTAGGATCATTAGATTATAGGTTCATTGACAGTTAAAGAGCTGTTAAAATTAGGATAATAATATGATATTGTTATCCTAGTGGATAATAAATATTTCTTTCCATGAAATTTTTATTTCCAAGAAATAAATATTTCTTTCCAAGTGTAAAAAAAAGAGAATGGGAAGGAATGGTACTTTCAAACTAACAGTTTTTATGTGTGTGAAATTGTAAATTGCTTTTAAAATAAGCTCTAGTGAATGAGCATTGTGTTGTTGTAGAAAAAGAATTAAATAGGTTACAGATCACTGCCACTGAAGCAAAGAAAATAAGAAAATTGGGAAGTGCAGAGTCTGGGGTGGAGGATCTTTATAGATATAAATTAGGCTGTAGAGAATATGTAAGCCAGAATACAAAAAAAACTAAGTGAGATGAAACAGATTCTTTCTGTTTTTAATATTTTTCTTACTGTAGAAATCTTGATGCATTCCCAGAATTATTGACTTATGTTCTTTCTGCTCTCTTATTCTCCAAGTACCACCTTGCTTCTCCAAGAACAGAGTCCCAGACATTGAAAGTACAGTACTCCCCTCTGCAAATGCTATCCTATAGAAACAACTCCCAACAGAATGAAATGATGAGTAAAGAAGTCCTAGAAATCAAGTTGGAGTGATCATTGTTTAAAGATAAAGAAGGCATAAGGCAGAATAAAGATATTAAAAATGGGAAGTATAAAGACAGAGAAAGATGGAACACTCAGAGCAACTAATAAGTGCACAAATGAAGACAGATCAACAGGAGTGAATATAAAGCAGAAAACCTTTTAGTTATGCAAGGAAGAGAAATATTGATTTTGTGCAATGATATTTATGTTTTACTCATATTAGAAAATACTAATCATGTGGTATTTTTCCCATTTTGGGCATGAACGGTTTAGTCAACTCTAAAGCCTTTTCCTCATAAGCAAATATCAGTAGGACAATGTCTGTATCTGACAGTCAGATGACATCAACAGACATTAGACGTTTTTACTCAAAATAATGTATTGCTGAAAAATTTAAAGGTACCTTTACCTATATTTAAATCAGAAAAAACATTTCAGTGTGTTGTGGTTTAGATGTCAACAACCCCCCAAAGCGCCATATTTTCAGAGGGCGATTGAATGATGAGGACCTTAATTCATCAATGAATTAAGCCAGTGATGAGGTCATAAATTTATAGCCTCCTTGGAAGGTGATGGAAACTGTGACCTGTGGACTCTGCTCCCTGGTCTTTGGCTCTCTTCCTGGTCACCTGAAGTGAGCAGCATTTCTCCACCATGCCCTTCTGCCATACCTTCCCTCTCCTTAGACCCCAGTCAATGGAGCAGCTGAACATGGATGGAAACACCAGAAACTGCAAGCCAGAATAAACTTGTTCCCCTCTCAGCAATTTCTGTTAGGACAATGGAAAGTTGACTAACACAAGAGGAATCGGAATTGTTCCAGTATCTACCTATCAACTTTAAATACATTGGCAGGAATAATACTCATTCCGATTCTTGAAATGTGTAGTAATTTCAGAAGAAAGTAAGATTTCATTGTTGGAGTTACAAATATTTTTTTTTCCATTTTGAAACTATAAAACTGGGAAAAATTAGCTTTAGCTATGTTAGAATTTTAACTAAGTTGACATTATTTTGACTGATGAAATCATAACTGAGATTTGATTGGAAAGACATAAAATTATCATTGAAGAATGCTGTATTTGAACCAAGAAGAATAATTTTATTAATCAAATACAAGAAACATCATGACAGTCTCAAATAATTTTTAAACCTGACAAAATAAGTGATATAATTTATGTAAATGCTGTATTTCCGTGAGTTCATCAGCATTGCTTGAGTAAGACTGTTTTTCTACTTGAGTAATTTAGCATTTGAGTACATAGTAAACTACATCATATGTAAAGTATACCTGTGAAGTCATAGGACACTGACTAGGTGGTCACCACATTTCCATTCTTGCATTAATAAGGACTAAGGTCATAATATATCTTATTATGGTTTTTGAATTGAATTGCTATTGAACTATAAAGTATCCTTTTTTGCATTGTTTTTTGGGGGCTTTTTGGTGCCAGGGATCGAACTTGGGACCTTGTGCTTGCGAGGCAGTAGGCGGAACCACTGAGCTACATCCCTGGCCCCTTTTTTGCTTTGTAAACAATGACACTCATGATCTCCTTAAATGCATTATGATTCTATGTAATAAAAACCAAGCTGTTTCATAAGTTTACATGTAGGGTACTGATGGGCTTTCAGGGCCTCTGTGCCCTTGGTGTCACAGTAGGCCTCTTGTTATTGAGCTGTGGTGACAGGTGGCACTTGCTACCTCACCTTTTTATGAGTTGTTCTCAGGAAAAGGTGTCCCCAAGTGTCCAGGAGAACTCTTACATGCTAAACACCTGATCACTATTTTCTCCTTACCATGGAACACAAAATCTACTGTGGAAATATAGTAAGACCTTTTTCCTATTGTCTTTTTGTATTTCCATAGAATGAGGGGTTATACTTTAAACAGAGGGTATCTCCACAGTTCCAATTATGTTTCTTTTCACCTTTTCTCGTATTCTTGTGTTGTATCTCTGCTTCTTTGCTGTACATGCATTTGCATCTATTCTTTCTTGCTTTTCATTTACATTTGGCCACATTCTAGAGACAATATTTGACAATGATAAATTTATAAATAAATTTCTTGCTCGGTTCCTTGAGTTGGAATCTCAACATTACTAATTATCACGAGTTTGTACAAAGGAACCTTCATTGAGCCGATTAACCTCTCTGTTTTCCACTTTCTGCACTCATACTTGGGATGGTAGTTACAGCATGTGTCCCTTAAGGTTCTTTGAAAGCTAAATGAACTAATCTCTTAAAGGGCCTTTACTATTCAGTGGTTTATACTAAAACTTTTCTAGGTGGCTGTTAGATGCCTTTCTTGTCTTCTATTCTGTCAGTGGCATTGTGATTCTAAAGCAATTTATTCCATTTTATCTTCTACTTCACCAACCGTTTCTTAATATCCACATGGACTCACTAATATTAGCCCTGTCTCTGAAAGCAATTCTCCCTTCATACCACTTATCAGCATTTGTAAAAGCAATATTTGAGCCAATGTTGAGAACCCATTGTCTTTCCTGACTTGGACTGTCTCATGTGAGTAGTAGCACTCTTCAGTCTGTATGCAAGATGGATTTTGTAGGTATTTGCAATAGCTGTTTCTGATGCCAGTCAACCTTAAACGATTAAATTTGATTAAAGATGCTTACTTTGAGTTCTCTAATTCTGAGGAGGGGAAGACAAGATGACTTAACAATAGAAGGTCACACAGATTAATGAGGGACAGTGTTCTTTTCCATTGACCATAGAAAGCACGGACAGATGGGATGTTTGCACTCCTCAGAACTCCTACTCATTATAAAAATGTTAGAAATATTTTTTTACATTGTGGAATGAATTCCCAAGAAATTTTATAGAAGCTTACTTCCAAAGCATAATTAAGGATGGGGTACACTTGTACATCTGTTTGAAAAGTAAAGAATAATAAAATTAACATGCTCTAGATCTTTTCTAACCCATTTCCAAGATTTTGTCTTTGTTTCTTTGGCTGTAAAATGAAATAATAATAATCTTTACTTACAAGCTTCAGTGGGGATTAAGCAAGCGACAGATGCAAAAAGGTTAGCATACTCGACATTCAGTAATCAGTGGTCAATTTAGTAACAGGGCCCTTGGTTCAAGATAGGAGTTGAAAGGATGATTCTTTGCAATACCAGCACTTGGCTCTTATGTAACCAGGCTGGCTCCTGGATACTTTCCACTTTTGCTATCTGGATCCATTATTCCTTGCTTTCTTTAAACATCATAAATCTCACATATGAATATGGTTTATCGATGCATACTGCATTCAAAATTTTGAGAAAACTTTTATAACAATAGTTCACTTTTCTCCAAGAGAAATTTACGTGTGTGGTAATTTCTAAATCCAACACACAAGTAAGTAGCATTGACTGTGTGGGGTTGCTATATTTTACTTTGTTTAACTATCTTATGTAGCTTTTATATGATGCTATGCACCATGCCCTGTAAGCATTTGCAAACAATTCATATAAATCAATAATTTCTAGTACGAAAGAGTAAGTGACACAGTGATAAACAGAATTTTTAGTAGAATCCTGTTTTAATAATATTTCTTTAAATATTTGGTTGTAATTTAATTCAGTGTAAATGTCATTGGCCAGCAGCCATTGAAATCCAGGGGGATTCTTTGCAGGTAGGCAAGAGAATCTTTTGTCCTCCTCTCAGAGCTTGGTTATTGTTTAAGCTTCTCCATGGCAATGAATCACACAGTACAAGGCCTGGCATGCTGTGCTTTTAGGAGCTCTGCATGATCAAAGAGAAGTTATACAAATAAGTGGATGTACCTCAAATAAACACAGTACAATAGAATGGATTTAACAGACTTGAAACCAGTTAATGACTTAGTAGCCAAATTTTCTATTTAAAGACTTAGAATGATGATAAAACAGACTTTTAAAAAAAGACATCCCATCTTTCAGGTCACAGTCAGATCAGAGTTTGCAATTTATTTGCAAGCTCAATAGATAAATGCTGCATCATTGCATTTCTCAGTATTCTAGACATAAATTGAGATGCAATTTCTCAAGCCTTCACTGATTCATGTTAGATTCAGAATTTTTCCATTAAGAACTCAATTTTTATATGTAGTCTTTAAAAATTGCATCCCTGTATCAGAGGACAAATGATTGAAAGTTTCATCCAACCAAAATATGATTTTTTAAAAATGATACACATCATAATTTGCTCGTAGGTGTGTTTTCATATTTTAGTTCGGAATCATGTATTTTTTCTGTTAGAATATTGTATGTTATTATGTTTTCTAAGCCATTGGCTATATTTTTGTATTGAAAGAGTCAGTATAACATAGTGGCTAAGAATTCAGTGTCTGGAATCGTAGCCTTCTTGTATTCAGCTGAAGGCGTTGTAGTCTTTGGACTATATCATAACTCAACCGCATTTATCAAGTGAATGTAAAAGCAAAAGCTACATTTTAGAGTATTATGAGAATGAAACAAATTATTACATTCTTACTCAAATATTCAGAAACCTCATGCTGTCTGCTATCCTTTGTCTCCAGGAGGAGCCCCGCCTTATGCTACAATTTATGTAAAACTTTATTAGCAGGTTGACTTCACCTACAAACAGGGTAAACTTTTGAGTCTTTCAAATCACTGACTACATCATAAGCACTCAATAAATACTAGCAACAATTATTATTACATAATCAAAAGAAATCATAGCATAACTCAATATAAATTCCAAACTATCACAACCTGTATCATGATGACTAAGCTTGCAACAATATTTGTTATTTATAGTTTTATAAATGATAAAATATTGATATTAGACCGAGATTACCTATTTAGGTCCTTCTTTTGAATAGGGTTCATACAAATATTATCTATATAGAGAGTAAGGTTTTTTTTATATATTTATTGTTTTAAAACAATTTGTTTGATTTCTAGACAAGAAAGTCTGAGATATCTAGCCATACTTTCTTCAAAATAAAATAATAAAATAAAATAAAAAAATCTTAGAAATTCTACCTTTGATTTTCATTGTAGTAGCAGAAGAACACTTCATGGCTCACTAAATCATTTGAAGAGTCTTTTTCCGGAAAACAGACTTAATCTACATTCTTTGAAAATGAATGAAGTTGTACTTCAAAATCAGTTTTACTACCTATAATTTGTAAGAAAATCAGTAAATATAAAGTTGTTTTGTTTGATATAAAAATTGAACACTGGGATATATAAATGAAAATATTAATCTTAGAAACTGCAATCTCCTTTGGTTTTATTTCACCTTCCTTTTACAAAATTGAGGAAATATTAATTACCAGAAATAAGTAAATACATGTAGTGAGTGTTTCAAGACCTCACTTAGAACACTCAGAATATTCTTCAAGTAGTAGGAATGCAGGACCACATTGATTGTGGGGTCCTCTCACAGATGAGTTAGGGAATCCAGTGATGAGGGTTACTCATGTACTAGTACTTAAATACTTTTGAAAGTATTTAAAATATATTACAAGTAGGATTAAAACAAAAGCTTTGTTGGAGCTGCACACTTGGAAGTCGAGCAGATTATGTTTCAAAAACCACTGTTTCACAGAGAGAGGACAGGAAGGCCGGGGGTTCCTGTCAGTGGAAGAGTGAAAGCTACACGTCTCTAGATGCTCCATGTGCTCCCCAATTCTTGTCACTCATCTTCATCCTTTGAGCCTCTGTGCTAGCCCTGTTCCATCATTTATATTACTCCTCTACCTTGTAAAATAAACTGGGTTTAACCTGGGATAAAACGATTCCTCATGTCCTCACTGTCAAAATTTAAACAGCTGGAGTTTTAAGAATAGGGAACAAATGGGAAACAAAAAAGAAAATAATACAAAGGAATTACACTGCAAAAACAGAGTAAAACTACGTAAGAGAGAAGAGGACAGAATGTATACTTTGTTGTTAATTTAAGGAGGAGATTTCAGTCTCAAAGAAGCATATCTCTCCAAGCTTCCTAAAAATTTCCCTCTCATCAACAGAAAATATACTGTACCTATCCTGTGTGTGTATATATATATATATATATATATACATATACACACTTACATATTACTGGTATACTTTGTTAAATATTATAAGGATAGTACTGAACCATTTTATTCATGCTTTTAATTATTGTGCAAAAGTTACATTTCATAGACTAAAACATAAGCAGTTATGGCAGTTCCCTAAGTACATAACGAGGCACAACTCTTCTATAAAACACACGTTTCTTGCCTGCTCAGCACAGGAAATTGCATTTCATGGGGGGTTGCTGCAGCACTTGATTTGCAGCCTTTTTTCCACAAGTGGTGAACAACAGCTTTAGGCAGTTGTCAGAATTTCTGCAGTCTAAATACGAATCTTTCAAAAGTTATCCTTTGGAGGAGAATGAGTTGCTACATCATAGGAAATCCTTTAAGTATGGCTTCAGATTTTTTAAAGAGTTTTGAGTATGATATTTAGAGTTTTATAAATAACTGCATTAATAGTTTATATATTACCCACTTTTGGGGGGTTCGTTAGAGATATGATGATAAGAAATAATGAGAAGAAACACTATTTTTTTTCCTGTAACTATCATATAAGGATGTACCACAACATTTTCAATAGCTCTCTGAGCCTAGAATCACATAGTTCTTTATATTTTTGATATATATGTGATGACAGAGGTATACTAAACACGGGAAGGTAACTTCATTCAATATGTAAGTGGCAAATATATTTAAGGAAAATGATTTTTTCCAGATGTTATTGATGTGCAACAAAATACTCTATACTTATTTGTGTAAAGCAATAACCTTAATTTTATGCTTAATGTGAGTATGACTAGGGTATCAGACAGGTCACAGAAGGCAAAAGCTGGCTGTGTTCAGTGTGTTCCTGAGCCATGGAAGGAAAGACAAGACAGCTCAAGGTGATCTAATTTGTTGACTACTGGAATGACCTGGTGGTTTCTTCCCTCACTTGTCTGGGTTAGTACTGACATGGTTTGAAGGCTGGGCTTAGCTGTACTTGCCAGTTGGAGTGTTGGTTCATGTCTTTTGCATGTGATTTGGTTTTCTAACTCCAGGAATTACATGGTTTTTCAGGCCTCAATGAACAAAGTAAGGAAGTTGTGCCGCCTTTCATGTTCTAGTCACTTGCAAGTCACAGTGTCACTTCTGTTGTACCTTATTGCTCAAAGCAATCACAAGACTGACGATATCCAAGAATGTAGAGGGTGTAAAGAGGCCAACTTACCATAGGAGGACAATCAGACAATATATAGTAAAACTACCATTGAAAATAAATTAAAAATGCTGATGTCTTACAGTGAAGAAAAATAAAACAATATAAAGCTAATTCTGGAGTAAATAAGTTTTCCTGCACTTGACTTCCTCAAAGAGTAGCTCAGAATAAAGAAGCATTTTGGGCATCTTACCAAGGAGAGGATGTATGACTTTTTTGTTCAATTGTTTGCTTCTTCAATAATTATTCATGTATTCTTCAGATGAGTAATGGCAAAATGAATGTCTCAAAGGCTAGTAAAATTAAACAGAGTTTAAGAAATGCTCTAGGAATAAAAGAACTATTCTCAGGTACAGAAGAAAGATTAAAAGTAAATTCACTAAAGTACATAACATCTCAGTGATTTTACATTTTTCTGTCACAAGCCAACAAGGATCTTGTTAACAACAGACAGAGGGAGAAGGTTTGGGTTGATTTTTCAAGTCAAAAACAAATCTGACAGGATCAAAGACATAGTATTATGTTGTGTGATAGCATTTGATGACTATGTGACAGGCTTGATCTTCCATAATATCAACAAAATTCTATCACTGAAAAAGTTTCATGCTTGTATATTCAGCATTTGTGAACAATTTGATCATTTTTTAAAAACACCATTTTGTAGTAATTTCAAGCTCATTTAACCACATCGCAACTTGATGGAAAGAAATATGAAGACTACTTCAGTTGACCTGGCAAAGTGGAATATATGTAAAATCTGTCAAGAACAAGAAATGCTTTTTTGTTGATATTCCTCTAATAGTTATTTTCATTAGCACTTTATTTTATAACAAAGTGATTGGAGTAATTGTCCCAAATGGAAAAAGACTTCTTGAAAACAGAGATTAATTCTAACAGTTCACTGGGAGAAAAATAATTTATCCTTGAAAATGTCAATTCAGCAATGTGCTTCATTGTCCACCTCCCTCCAAATTCATGGTCCCAGTAATAAACTAACTTTGTTGTGACCTTTCTCCATATCTACAATCCAAGAGAAATGTGACAGATCTTCACTCCAAAACACACACTTTTCAAAGACTTTGGATTCAGGACCCTATTAAAAATCATTGATTGCTCTAAGGAAGATATGCTTATATAGGTTTTATCTCTTAATATTTATTTTATTAGCCATTAAAGATGAAGGATTTTTATGATAATTTCTGTCTTCTTACACTATTACCATCATAGTTTATAAAATTCAATTTTGTCAATTTATTGAGTACAAGTATCATGCCTTTGTACATCTCTTTACAAGAGTTTCATTTCCTTTGTGGTAAAAATCTGTATTTTCATTCTTTGAGCTCTTTTACATTGAGTTTTGAAGTCTTCTTTATCTTTACAGGAACTGTATATATTTTAAAGTAGTTAAATTGTTTTTCCTTGACACAATTCTCAAACATTTTTCTATTTGATTGTAATGTTGATTAGATTTTGGTGCTTTTTTTTGTTCATTGTTTATTGGTACTTTTTAGGTATACAATATGACGACATTCATCATGGGGAATTTGTACTTTTACATAATATATCTTGGTTCTTATTTTTGATTTTTATAGTTGAAAATTTACACACATATGCAATGGGGAAAAAATAAGAACCAAGATACATCATATACAGGTACAAGCACCCAATGATAAATGTAAATGTATTGTATGCCTAAAATGTACCAATAAAAGAATTTAAGGAAAAAAAGTAAGAACCAAGACAGATTATGTAAAGGTGTAAATTTCCAATGATGAATGTCATTATATTGTATACCTCAAATGTACCAATACAATTAATTTTTAAAAGTTCATGTTTAATTCATCATTGTGTATCATATATTCTACTACTAAGATAGCCTGAAAACATCAAAGCAGGACTGTTCCTTTGACTTGCACAACACTTGATCCTGAATTTAAAAAAAGAAAATTTATATAACTGGGTTTATTATCATGTCTATTTTTCGGTCCTACTAATAATTACAGTGGTCTTTCAGACTTCAAGTCATAAAAAGTTGGCTGTCTTTCTGTACCATTCTTGGGTGCCTACATTTTTGTTCTTTCTGGAATTTACTTCTGTAGCATGTTTGAAGCAGTCTTCTTTTTTTCTGGATGAAGAAACAATTGACTCAACATTGTTGAAATTTTTCTTTCTCTGTCACTTTGAAATAATATTTTTATCATACACTATGTCCCGCTGTGGTTGTGTGAGCATTTATATACGTGTTTGTGCACATATGAATGCATATATGTGTGTGTTTTCTTCTCTACTCCTTATCTTCACAGATGAGTGAAGTAAGGTTAAGTGTTATGTTGAATCTATCATTTACTAAATATCAATTCGTATAAGTTGGTTATTTGAAAAAAAGTGGTAATAGTTACCACTACCGTGAACCCATCAAATTTTCAACTGGGACCAAAACTGATGTTTCTTTTTTTCTTTTTTTTGGTACCAGGGTTTGAACTCAGGTCCTTGCACTTGCTCAGCAGGCGGGGAAACCACTGAGCTAAATCCCCAGCCCTGATGCTTCTTAATATCTAAATTCCAAGTACTTTTTGTTGGCTATATTATACCTAATGAATCATTATCTCTGTCATTTTTATTTTAAATGACTAAAATAATTATGTTTCCTCTTAAATTCTTAAAATAATATTGTCAAAATACAGTTTTCTATAGGGTATTAGGAATTCCAATTTTTGTGTTTCAAACATAACATTTTTCTTTCTTTTTTTTTTTTTTTGGTACCAGGGATTGAACTACAAACATAACGTTTTAATGAAAGAATTTCAAAAAGTAATATTATGTTCCTGAAAATACTATAATATTGAACAATAGTATTTCCTAAGGCTGTGTCTGTGTGTATTTTTAAGTCTTCTAAACTGCGTACCGTGGTACATACTTGTAGTGCCTGTTACTACAGAGCCTAAGGCAGGAAGATGGGAAATTCAAGCTCATCTTGGGTAACTCATCAAGACACCTCTCAAATAGAAGACAAAAAAGAACTGGGACTATAGTTCGGTAGTCGAGCACTTGTCAGTCCCTGTGTTCACTTCCCAGTACCTGGGAGGAGAGAGTCTTTTAGGAGATAAATTAAAAAACTAAAGCAATGTACTAACATAGAATTTGACAAAAGTAGGTCTTATTTTTCCTTTGTAGTATAGGAATGACTCTTTTTTTTAATGTACTCCATATTAAAAGAGAATTAGAATCTCTAAAATACTTTAATTGTGGCAGTCTTTTTTAGGCTTACTTTTGCTTTCATGTTTATTTTTCTTATTTCCTCTTTTGTATAGGAAAATAGAACCCTGAAAGCCCAATGACTGTGAAGTCATCTTCCTGTCTTTATGATGATCTCACTTTTTCTTTTCTCACATTGAATAGGAAGTTCACTTTTCCAAAACAGAAATGAATCCTCTCTTCCAACAAATCATTTGACATTGTTAAACAATTCAACAGGATACCTGGTATAAGACCATAAAGACACCAACCTTATGATACTACTGTACCTGTTTCTATGCATAACACTTCTAGCATCAAATTAGGAAGTTTTTTCCACTCCAAGAAATTCTACAATTATTTACAGACATTAATTGGATATCATGCAATTAAATCCCATTTTGACAATGAATGCACAAAGTTAAAATAAATCCTACTGGTTCAAGGCTTAGGTCCTATGAACTAATTCCCACTTCAGTCACCGATCACAAGTCGCCATCTCCAGGTTACCCATAGTTCTTATCAACTTGACTACAAATCCAGGTTATTATAATCCCTACCTCAAGTTCAATTATTTTCTCTAACAGTCACACAATTCAGTGATCATTTTACTTATGTTACCTGTATATTGTAAAATATTCGATAAAGGATATTATAAAAATACATATGAACACCCAGATGCAGAAGTACATAGAACAAGAAAGGAAGGGTCCTGAGCATAGGAACTTCTGTCCTTACAATGGGAGTGGAAGCACCTTCTGGAAAACACCAATAGATGCTCTGACCTTCCTGCAAGCTCTCCTCGCCCTTTATTTGAAGTTACATGAGTTCTATTATATAGGCGTGATTGATTGAATCATTAGAACTGCTCATCAGTTTCAACTCCACCCTCTTCCTTCCTCAGATCCCATGAGTGAGGCTGAAACTCTGGGTTGTGGATGGGGAGAAGGGTAAAGGAGACAACCCTCTGGGATCCCATGGTCTGCCCTCTCGGGAATCAGCACCTATCCCGAAACACTCAGAGCTTCCAGCCACTGGCCATCTCATCAGCATCAACTTAAGTGTATGAGGAAAGGTAGTGCTAGGATAGCAAGGAACTCTCCTACCACTTCTATCCTTAAGGAAATTCTAAGGATTGTAGATGCTCAGTGTGAATGAATTCTAAACATGTATTTCATACTGTATCACATAATCATACCGTACTTAACTCTTACTATATTTACTTGATGCCTTTGAGACTTTTTATATATTTTCAATGGAAGCTATAAGTTTGATAAAATTGTAAAAACTATTAAAACTTACCATGTTATTTACATACTTATTTATAAATTACCAACTAGAATTTTTCCAGTTAATTTTTGTTGGAGGATGTATTGTAACTATCGATAAACAACTTAACAGATGTGATCTCTGCTATGATCTGTGATATGTTAGAGTATGATTATAGCAGATCTCCAGGTCATGATGGATTTTGTTTGTTAATTTACATAAAAATTACTATAGCATGTGGTATTTTGTTAAAAGTTTGCCAAAGATTCTATCTTTGATAAAAATTTTAAAGTCTTATTTCTCATTCATATAAAATTAACTTAGCTGTCAAAGTACAATGGCATCTAGTTATTACATTCTAAACCAATTTTAGATAAATGTTTATTCACATTATCTTAATTATATATTAACTACAGTATATTAATTTTCAACACTCAAATTGTTGTCACATTGAAAGTTAATTCTTTTTATGTTTAAAGTAAAATATTAAGCCTGATGCTGACATAATTTGACAGACTAAATAAATGCCATTATAAACATACAAATTTTCATCAGTACATAATATTTATTTTTCCCCAGAGGTGACAGTAGCATACTAAGATTCATCATCTTAGAGAATTATAATATTGTCCTGAGAAATCTGAGTTCCTGAAGATAAACATTGCATTATAATTTTCTTTTTCCCACATCTCTTAATCTTTCCCTGAAGTACCCTGGGATCTACTGGTAATTGCCAATGAGAGATTTATTAGAACTTGCCCATCATAGAAAATTAGGTCACATAGACTGAGTCACCTCAAAGACCCAAATAATAAACATGAAATCGTGACCACATGATTTTATAAGATGTAATGCATCACACGTTTTTAGCATATTAACTTGTACAACATCCTTCTAGATGCCGAAGAAATGTGACAATAAATAATATAGTGCTCTTGCTTCCAAAAGCTCGCACTAATCAGACCTTGCCTTGCTATGATGTGTATTAACATGCATCTGCATCCATTAGCTCCTTTCCACCCAGGAGAGCTAAACTGAATATATACCTTTGCTGCATCAGAGGCAGGAAACATTATTCTCCAAGTCCCACGACCATTAAGTGGGGACACAGAATGTAAAACCAGGCACTTTCTCTCTTAACTCTTAACCTAACGTCTATTCTATTCTTCTAGTGTGTATCTCAGCTAGGAGGCTGAGATTTCTCGCTTCTTTAAGGAGTTTAAATATTCAGGATCAAGACTTTAAAATCTTGTCTACTAGAAAAAAAATGCAAAATGTAAGAGAATGAGGAAAATCTTACATAATATTTGACAAAGAGTTGTCCATACTTGTATGGACGTAGAGAAATAGCTTCTAATTAATAAATATATATCAAAATTTTCTTTAAATTCATAACTAATTTCAAACTCTTAAAAGAGAGTAACAATTTTTAGAAATCATTATAAATCAGATGTCTCAAATTAAACACATTTATAATAATATGTTATCAGGAAACTACTGAAATGATGTAAAATTTTCCACATAATATATATTGTATTCAGACACACAACTAATAATTTTTAAAAATCTTTTGTGGATAATTTAAAGAAATGTGAATTGCACTGATCATTAATCAATAACTATTTTAATGGAATTTTCATAAAAGATTCCTGTGGTATCCCCACCTTCTTGTTTAATGTGTATACAGGCTTGTACCTCTTAACTTGGTCTTCATTATGAAAATTCTTAGCAGCAAATTGTACTCAAACCCTTTTCTACAGTATCCAAGTTAACCAAATTTGCTAGCTTTAACATATATGTTGAATGACAACATCAAAAAATTAAATGCCTCTGTTAAACTATAAGTTAACCAAAAATGTTAGAAGACTTTTAAATATATTTGAAATTGTAACTTAAAAATAAACATTATTGTGATTTAAAGTAATTTCCGGCCTTCTCTTAAAACCTCGGACTGCATCAGTGTCAGACAGGGGTTTTATCTCTGTATTCATAGGTCACAGATTTTATATTGCAGTTAGAATGCATATAAAATAAATACAAAGGTCCTGAGTTTGATCCCCGGTACCAAAAAATAAATAAACAACAGAGAAAGTATGCGGGGTTATGAACCCAATAGATGCATACATAGAGAACACACACATAGGAATAAGGGGATGGAGACTGGTCCAGGAAAATGAGAATGCAGGTCTGTCCAATGATGCTGGTCTGCTGAAGGTTGCAGAGGAAAAACGGCAAAGTTAAGAGGTGCCTCACTGAAAACGTGTGGAGTGGGCAAGAATTTGATGCCAAGAGGATATAATTTCTGTAGGTATTGGAGTTATTTATGTATTTATTTATTTTAAGCAAAACAGCTACATCTGGGCCTAGGGAGAAAGCAGGGAGTGTCAAGGGTGAAATGAGGGAGATGACTGAAGGAAGAAAGGATGTCAGAAAGGTACCTGGAAGTCAGACACAACCACTCTCTGTAGCCAGCCTAAACTGCCTTGGGATCTTAACAGTTTTATACTGAGTGGCAGTGGGATCAGCTTCCGGCGTGGAAGATCTCTGGGGTCCATTAAACGGCAAAAGAGGACAATGCGGAAGCCAGGTTGTCCTGGGAGGTCTGAGATTGGAGGTATGTGGAACGCAACACAAACGGATGCATGCAGTCTTATGCCACTGGAAAATAAGGCAAGGAATCATTTGTGTGAAAATCAATTAATTTTGTTACTTTGTAAGCTTATGGCAAATCAAACACATCAGTTTGTTGATTAGTTAAAGTAGAAAATATATGTTAGTCTTGAGTGCAATTTAGTTATTAGACCAGATACTTCGTCAATAGTATCTCCTTTAATAAACATATATCCAATGAAAACATTCAAAGAAAAGAACACATAACAAATTCATCGGAAAATAACCTATTTTTCCATCTATCATTCAGTGCCATGGACCACATTGCCACCCTCTCTTACATAACTGAAGCACCACACTTTTCATTTGCTTCATCTCCAAGGAGATGAATTAGAAAAAGCAGATCGGAATCAGTATATACCAAATGAAAATGGCCCAGACCATGTTGTGAAACAGTGATACCATGCAATGCTCTATCCCAAGTCAAATCTACTTTCAGAGATATTATACAAAGGGTAATGTATTATATTTTTAAAGGTCCTCTATCATTGACATAAAATGATTTTTACATTCTATAAGAACATTGCAAACAATATGACAACCTATGGCCATTCTTTTTCAAACCAAATAAAGTTTAACTGTGTGCATCCCACACCAATTAACCTGGATCCTTCTTTTGGGCTGGGAATGGACCTGCCTGAGGATGGTCCATGTCTGAGACCCTCTGCATTCTCACAATGCACTTCGTTTTATCTTGACAATCACCACTAGATGTGTGAACAGTTCTCTTTGGTGATTTTTCCAGGAAATCATCTTTGGATAAGAAAGATAACAACTTCATACTATAATTCTGGCAAATGGTTTTACATTTTAAGAAGATTAAAAACTTTCCAGTTGAAATTTCTAGGAGAAATTTTTGAAACAAAAAGGGCAAGAAATAAAGAATCGTTTGGACAATCTAAGTTTCCACAAAGATCAAATTTAATTGTTAAAAAGGAAAGGAAGCAGTGGAAATTGATCATCTGTACAGACAAACTGTGTGTACTCTTTATTGGAGTAAAGCAATTAACTGAAGATTCAAACTTGGAAAGCAGAAGAGATAACTGAAAATTCTAAAAATAAGTGAAATGCTAAGGGAAGGAGCTCAAGAAAGGAAAACAACTGAAACACGAACTAGGAAAAACTAATGGAAGGTAGAGTATCTTTCAAAAAATTACACGAGGAACCCCTACAGGGGATAGGAAATCAAAGACAGACTTTTAAAATGTCATTTGAAGATACATTCCTTAGAAGAAAGCACTTTGTATTACTGCAACATCAAAGTTCCCTCGTACCATTTATTTTTCTAAGATGGTATCTATGGTGTTTCTATTAAACACAAATACACCATTCTAGATCACAAACGGATTTCACATCTTCCTTTTGATAGAAAAAAAAAAACAGTTGGAAAAATATGCCAAGAATATCACCATGAAAAATTGACTACTTCCATAGTCCTCGTTTTGAGCAGATAATGTGATGTAAGTGCTTTTGTGTTTATTTCTGAGCTGTTGTCTCTAGAACTTAAGAAATTGTAGACCTAGTATTTTGTTGTATGTCTTTGTTTCTTCTGGTAAAAACAAATGATTGTTAATTTGGTGGGGCGCTTCACACTGAGATATATCTCCAGCTCTATTCTTTTGTTTTATTTTTTATTAATACACATTTGTAGTATATAATGTGTACATTCTCTGTCAGGAATTGGCACATGTACATGCAGTAATACATCCTAATCCCTTTTTTATCCTCTTTCCATTACCTTCCTCCCCCTCCACCAGTCTCTCTTGATCCCCTTCCAGTTTTAAATACATCTTTGCAGTGCCTAATATTTACTTTCTTTATGTGGAGCTGATAAACGTATGCAACACATCTTAATTCCTTTTTCATTCCATGTATTTCCCCCTCGATTATCCCTTTATCACCTTCCCCACTGAGAAAGATTGATTTTCCTACTTTCTATTAGCTGTCTTTTATTTTGCTCTTTATTTATACTTTGAATTTCTCATATACAAGAAGCCATACATTATTTACCTGCTATGTGAGATATAATTCACTTGATAATATGGTCTTGTGGTATATCCATTTTAGGACAAATGACTCAAGCTTATTTTTCTTTATGGGATTAGCACACTATTGTTTATAAATGCAACATTTTCTTTATCTATTCATCTGTTGATAAACATACAGGCTGCTTCCAAAATTTACTTAGTATGAATTATGCTGCTATAAACATGGGTAAGCGTCTCTTTTGGGAAGACGCCTAAAAGGGGAATAGCTGGGTCATATGGAATTACTAGTTTCAATCTTTTGAAGAATCTCCACACTGATTTCAGTAGTGGTTGTGTCCATAAGTTACCCCACCTATACTTATACATGAGATCTTCTTATCTCAGTGTTCCAAGTGCCAGGAATTAAGGCAAGATCCACCACATCTCTTTGATTTCTACACTATTAAGTGTACAATATTGCTAGGTGCTGTGCTATACAAAAAATTCTAATGACTTTAATTTTTTTCTCACATTCTCTTCTTTTTTTTTTTTTTTTTGGCGCTAGGGATCAAACTCGGGACCTTGAGCTTTCGAGGCAGGCGCCAGAACCACTGAGCTAAATCCCCAGCCCTACTCTTCTTTTTAATCACTCATATTTTTAACTGCTTTTACTAACAACATTTATTCAAAACAACCAAAAGTATAGTAGTGTGTGTGTGTGTGTATATATGTAAATACATCACATGTATATACATGTATATATGATGCAAATATCATATATACATGTTTCTATCACATAAAATGTATTTTATATGATAAAATGTATACACATATACATATAAACTAGGTACTATATATACAATATGCACACATACATATACGTGTTAACATACATGTGTATATGTATAAAATGTAGTACTGTGTACAAATCTGTAAACATTCACATATAGTGAGATCTAAATAGAAAAAACACATTTGATTACTTGACCTAATAATATTACCATAATTACATTTAAAAAACAATTTTGTAAACACAGAAGGTCACATGGCTCTAGGGCGAATATGTACGTTTATACATATCCTATTTATCCAGACGCAATAAATTACTATAAAACAGATATAATGGGATTATTTTCCTCTTCATTTTTCTTCAGTAAAATATATTGAAAGTTGTTGTATTTTTGCCTTTCTATATCTAAAACACTATCAAATTCTTTAATAAACATGAATCATAATATTTCTTTCCCCATTGATTATAAAATTCAATGTTATTCTACATCTATTTTGAACCAGCTTACACATGTATTTAGCTTATTTTCTAATGCATTTTGACACAAGCTCACTATTATATGAAGAGTGGTATTCTCAGTGTTTCAAAAATTATATTTGATAGAAGCAAAAAGGATAAAATTGTTCTCCTATCATTTTTCATCAGACTTATTCCATTGCACATGAAGGTAGTGTAGTTTTCCTTTTATTGTATCACTACAATATCCCTAATTCTCTATCCTATACAACTGCAAATTTCTAGTCTATCTGAGGACCTAGGGAAAGCACCATCAATGAGGACATAATTTCCATGTATTGAGAAGGGAAATTGAATCCGTGCCTCCAGAAGCTTCTTTCGAGTTTCAGCCTCTCTCCTGTCTTCACCCAGAATCCCTCATTCTTTATGCCTAATCCATCTATGAGTAAATTCCTCTGAAGACTCGGAGTCAGTTCTTCCAGAGACTTGCTCTTTACTCCCTAAATAATTCCTAGCACTTCCGTGTATATCAATTGAATATCTTCATTGTTTTATTCACTTTTAGCCAGAGTCCAAGCAAATCGAAGTCTTTGAAAATATAGAATCCTGGGTATTCATTAGCACCCATAATGAAAGTTACCATTTTTTTCTTTTTCTCCAACATCTTTAATTAGTGGATACTTCAACAAAAGTTTTTAACTCTTTTTGATTGTAAGTTTCATATCCTTGCCTCTGTCTCTACTTCCTTCTGAATTCCTTTTCAGAAATGCAAGCTAACCACTCCCCAAAATGATTGCAAACTTTGTGAATTGCAAACATATACCAATAAAAAATTAAAAAGTTAAAAAACATAACCTAAAGCATTCTTTAGACTGATGGATTTTATTTGTAAGATCTTTCTCTTTTTAGAATAAGAAGTTATTAAAATATAAGCCCATTATGTTTTCCTTTAACTATTCATACTTTTAGATGTACTTCTAATAGTCACTGATATGAGGACCAGATTCTTTTATGTTTAAAGTATAAAAATACCTTGTCTATATACTCTATATATCAATTACTACTATTAAAAATAAGTCCCTCTTTTTAGGATTATTTTATTCTTTCTCTCCAAAGTGATGGACAAGGGAGATTGATTTTCCTTAAAATAGTCATATTTGTCCTTCCACTTCCCTAACCAAATGCTTTGCAGGCTCCTCACAGTCTCTAGGAAATGTCTGGTTCACTTGGCTAGCACTCAAATTCCTCCAGAGGTATCCAGAACTAGCTGCTCCTTCACCCTCAGTGTCTGATTTATGGTTTGTGTTTCCTTCCTGGTTCAGGGTCTTCTCTGTCAGGAGCTTCTGCCCTCTCCCATGGTTGTGAATCATGACACCGAGTACTTTGAGCTTTTTCTCCTACTCCCTGCATTTCTTGTGATGCCATTCTTTCTTCAGGCTAAGTTTGAATATTTTTGCCTTTCTATTGTTCATTATTCCCTTTCACACACATTATCTTTCTCATTACATCTGCTTCCTAAGAATTCATAGCACAGAATAGGTTATTAGGAAATTAACTCAACTCTTCATTCTTCCCTTGAAAAAAGAAAAAAAACATACTTGAGGGATAAAACAGTTAAGTTGAAATAAAATGCATGTAATTTCTAAGTTCACTTTAGGACAGACAGTTGTTTGATTTTATTTTATGATTCCTATTTGATTATAATATGTCATCTCATTACAGAAATATAATGTTTCTCTGACTTTGGGGAGGGGAAATGGGAGGGGTAGGGGAAAGGAAAGAAAGGAATAGAATTAATATGAGAAAATGAAAAGAATGGAAACAAAGTCTTTGCAAATAGGGAGGGATGGAGGGGTTGAAGGGAGGGTGGGGGAATGGGGAAAAAATAAGAACCAGGAGAGATTATGTAAAGGTGCAAATTTCCAATGATGAATGTCATTATATTGTATACCTAAAATGTACCAATAAAATTAATTTAAACCATAAAAACAAAACAAAACAAAAGAAATATAAACTTTCTCTTTCAAGTAATTATAATGATTCTATTTCAAGTAAATCTGCCAGTCTCTTAATCTCTTTCATGTCTCTTAATCTGACAACCCCAGGCACTGACATGTTCCTATATATTCTCTAAGAATATTGTGCGATGTGGATGCAATGAACCTCTCTTCTTCACCTTCTGCTGATGTTGTTTTGTTTCAGTCAGCTTTGTTCTTACACAGCTTTTAAATGTCACTGGTCATTAATAGCTAGAGAGTCCCTGGCTCTTCTTTCATTTTCCTCTGTGCTCTATTCCTGAGCACTCTCACACATGCCTGTAATTATTACCTAGAATCGATGACTCCCCAAAACTAGCTTTAACTCAGATGCCTCCTCTGATTTCCTGAGCTCTAAATCTGCGGTTTCACTGACACCATTACTTACAATCTCAAAAGCAGTTCCTGCTCCACTTGACCACATAAGAATGTGTGATTACTGCTCTGCACCTACCCGGCCAAATACAAGCTCATCATGGCTGGCTCTCCTCTCTATGGCAGGTAAGTTACATAAAATAGCCTGTGGAAACACAACTCCTACTGCTGTATTCAGTTAAATTCTTCTGTGTGGTCTACTCAGGCTACTATAACCAGATATCACACACTGGGTAACTTGATCACAATACACTTATTTCTCACAGTTCCCAAGGCTGGGTCTTTCAAGGAAATGGTGCTGGCTGATATGGTCGCTGTGAGGTTGTTAGATTTAACTTGTGCATCCTCACACGGCAGGGAGAAGCGGCCTGGGGTTTTTTCTTATTATTATAAGGTCATAAATGTCATCAAGAAGACTCATCATTATGAGCCTCATCTCAACCTAATTGTCTTCCAAAGACACCAACTCAAAATGCCATCAGATTGTTGGTCAGGGCTTCAGCATCTTAATTTGAGTGAACTGGGAGCAAAAGAAGTTTATACCAGAGACTGCACCCTAATAATTTCTGTCTGAAATCTATTTTCTTTTTTCTGGATCCACCATTAACAACCTCTTTTGAGCCTCCATCCTATTTTACCTAGAATCAAGGCCTTGCTTACTACCCCAAAATATTTTTAATTGGAATGGAAATGTGTTCATGACGAACAGCTCCCCACTATCATGGCTTCTTGCTGTTTGGGAATAAGAACATAATCCAAATTAGGACTTCAGGCTGGCATTCGCTTTAGGTATTTAGCTTCTTTTTCCAAATGCTTCCCTCTCTCCTCCTTGCTATTTCAGTTGTGGTCACAGTAGCTTTCTTTCAGTTTCTAATGCTTTCGGGCATTTGAGGGTGCTTTTACTCCCCTGAGGGTCTTTGCCTTCTCCCAGTTGTCCTACTGAGAGGCATCTACCTACTTACCAGTAACGTTTCAGCCTATGGTCACTTTCCCATGGATGTTGTCCTTAGCCAGACTGAATCCTCCTTCACCTGCCTTTATTCTTCCCTACAATTTTGAATATTTTGTGAGAATTACTTTTGTGGTTTGTGCATTATTATCTATCTTCCCTGTATCCCTTTGACTGTGAAATCCAATACAGCACTAGTGGACTCACCTCTCAGCTCCAATATCTAGGAGGCATAGTATACCTTAGATAAATACTTTTGAATTATTTCATGTATTGCTTTCAGACATTGTTATATTTTTGTTTTACTTTTGTACTACAATACTTTCTTAGAGTTCTTTCCCAGACTGTCTATAAAACATATCAAATATTAATGTAAGTCAAAATTATTGATTGAATGCCTAGGAATATCTCTGGCCATATCCATTTGTGAATCCATAATAAGTCATCTTACATACAAGAGTGCAACTGAATAGTTAAATTGAGGATAGAAAACAAACAACTCCCGACCACATCAGTTCATAATGCAGAGCTTAATGGAAAACAGGCTTCTGTTGCTGTGTCCTTAAGGACAATGTGCTTGTTTGTACCCTGGGGTAATCTAAACCTGTATAGGTTGTTTTTATTTAGGTAGCTGAGATACTTTCAAAGAGTAATTGCGGTGCTTCTGACTAATTTGGGGTCCAGTTCACTGGGATATATTTCATAGCATGCTGTAATTCCTCGATAATTGTAAATAACGCCAATTTGCAAGCAGCTCTTTTTACATTTCCTTCTTATTACATCCCATTTTGGCCACAGCTATTGAGCAACACTGGGACTGATTTATTTCCTGAGAAGAAAATAAACTAGCCACATTTTGAAGGTTAACTGATACATTAACACAGGAGAAAATCTATTTAGTGGGCCCCAGAAGGTTATTTGCCTCAGCCAAAATAATCTCACAGACTCAGCTGAAATCAGTCTCTCTTCATATGAAAGAGATGGGAAAATGGCATAAAATTCAACCCATATATTTTTGAGTTTAAAATGTAGTCATTATCACCAAAACAAAAACAAAATCACCAATCATTCACACATGATACTTATTTAATTTGGCTACTTAATATGAAACAGGGAGGTAGATGTATTTCTACTAGCAGTCACATAGATTGATATATTTGGAGATGAAGTTCTTTGTTCTGTTATGATGATAGCTTAAGTGAAGGCAAAGACAAAACATACAAAAAATAAATTTATCCTTTTTAATAAGTATTTATTTTCTATAAACTTCAAAATATGTAAATTCAAAAGAAGTATGATTACTGCAGATAGAAATTTGTATGTGCATTTTTTCCATGTCACTTGCTAGGTATCTTCAAGATGGCTTTCTAAGGTGAGCCAGGTGTGCTGTTGCTTACCTGTAATCCCAGCACTCTAGAAGGCTGAGGCAAGAGGACTGCAGGTTTGAACTCAGGCTGGGTAATTTGGTGACTTAACAGGACCTTGTATCAAAATTAAAAAGAAGAGCAAGAGGATATAACTCAGGGCAAAGGCTTTGATTCAATCTCCAGTGCTGAAAAAAAGAAAAACAACTAGTGTAATTAATTACTGAAATAATATTACCAAAGATTCATGTGTAACAGAAATAAGGAAAATCACTTAATTTGCATTGTTTCATTAACTATCTGAACATCAGTATGGAAGATTTGGTCTGTGGCTGTCTGGCTCAAAGGCAGGGACATCACAGAGCAAGAGTGCAGTGGAGCAAAGTTCTGTTATGTCCTGGAAGCCAGGAAACCCACTAAAGAAACTGCTCTAGAAAGGGGACAGTGACTAGCTGTACACACCCAGGTCACTCCTCTGTGACACACCAGGAAGTGTGCTTCATTCCTGCCTGGGGTCTGCTCCCAGCTAATCAAGTTGACAGTAAAGCTTAACTTTACTTTACACTTTTTAAAAACATTAGATTGGCTGATTACTTTGAGTTCTAATTCACCGTGAAAGACATTATCCTGGTGTCTTGCGTTCCTCCATGTAGAGAGCACCTCTTTCTCTTTTCTGCACTTCTACTATTCTCGTTTTGTTGTGAATAAAGCTGGTCTTCCTTAGGATGGCAGTGCACCCCAAGTCACCGAGACAAGTCCAGCTCATGTGTGGCTGGACCCAGAACCCGAGTTTGGCCAACTGAGTCCAAAGACTTGGCTGTCTTCCAGTACACCAATTCTCTCTTCGTGTAAATGTTCAGCCCCATGAACAGGCATTAGTATTTTTATTTCCTTTTGGATTTAGGGAAACGTTCACACTACCAAGTGGATTTCATTATTACATTTTATGTTATCATTGAGGCCTGATAAAATATAATTAAATTTACTACTGTACACCATCACTGTTTATACCTCTGCCTTCATAAAAAAATGGAAATCTGAGCTCAAAAGAAAATAGGCTACATGACTGATCACTATTTGTCAATGTTTTTGCCATCCATGCATAGCACATTGAGGAAGTAATATCTGAATACGCCTGAAAAACCTGAATAAATTCTAGAAATTTGGTTCAACAGTTCAATATCAACCAGCATCTAAAAAGGAAAGGACGTAAAATTATATGAATTATATTTGAAAAATAACATTTTACTGTGGAAAGTATTAATGGTCTTTATTTTATTTTCAATTTTTTTTACATTTTATTTAATATATTTTCCTACAACACTTCAAAGCTTATACCACATAATATTATAAAATTTTACCATAAAGATATTTTAATTAAATAAGATTAAAATTATCAAGTTTATGTAGAGGTAAAAAAGTCATTTCATTGTCAATATTAAGTGCATCAAATAATATTGCTTTACATTTTCACAATTTTGCTTTTTTTTTGAATTTTAAGTATATTAGTTCTACTAGATTTTCCTCCAATTCAAAGTGACCAAAGTGACAAAGTATTACTCAAAAGTTTTTTAATGATAGTAAATAAGTCTTCTGAAATAAGTTTTTTATTTCCTTACCAACAAAAATATAAAAAGCAGAATAGCTTTTTAATGTTGCTAGGAAATATCATGGAGAAATAATAAAGGCAAATTATATATTAGTCAGAAATTGCTGATGGACCCTTATTTTTTTCACAGAGATTTCAAAGTGTATATGCCAGGATACTAGGTATAAGATATCATTTTAGGTTGTGTCAAAAATTGAAGATAGACAAAAGGGTTATAGTTTGTATGTTGTTAGGTATAGAACTTCTCTAGCTGGGTAGAACTTCTCTAGTTCAGTAGTGGAGCAATTGCTTAGCATGGATGGGGCCCTGGGTTCAATCCTCTGGACTTAAAACAAGAAACAAGAATTCTCATTGGTAATATTGTCCTGTTTAGGTTAGTAAAAATATCTTTCATATGTTGAACAATTATTTTATGCATTTGAGTATATTTATTATATGACTATAAATATAAAACATTTGACTTAATAAATTACAAATGAGATGAAGTATTTGTCCATGAAACTTTAAATTTAATATGTTACATATTTAGTGCGAATGAGAGGGATCAAAGTGTGAAACTATTCACTTGAAGAGTTTTAAAATTATGAGAACTGTATATTTAATGTCTATAAAGTACATGTATTTGTCCTATGATAGCCCTGCTGACATGGGCATTTCCAACAAGTTGTATAAATTTTTCTAATTTCTTTCAATAGATCTGAGAAATATCAACACAGTTTTCATTTTCATATGATTAGCTGATCATCAGTGAATGAATAATTTCTTGAAAGATCTTTAGGGATAAACATTAGAGTTTGATTACTGAAAACACACATTGTTGAATAGTATAATTGCTAGGGGAAGAAAATATAACTCGGTATTTCTTGTAGATGATTGTACTAGCTTCAAAATTGAAATTATTTCAAAAATACAGATGCTATTTCTGAAAGTGAACTAGTATGAGTATATAGATGTAGGGACACTTTCTGTTTGGACAATGTTTCTTAATATTGCCAGTAAATATTATATCAATCTAGCTGAAATGTGTGTTTTCTCCTTTATTCTCTGCTGGCGTTTTTTGGCCTCAAACCCAGGTTCTGTGCTAAAGTATTCCAAACTGACTCTTCCATTGTCTACCACATTTTTTATAAGATTAAAAACACACATATAAAAATAAAAACACATTGCATCAAGTTTTGTCTTACTGGTAACTAGTGATGACCAATTCCTTTTAATGAAAGAAGATAAGATTCAAAGGAATGACTACTATACTGAAAAAAAACTCATGAATATAATTAGAAATCATAAATATGTGTTCTAAATTTAATACATTTGTAAAAATTATGATTATTAACTTACTTCCTTTCTCACAATTCAGTGAAATATTAATAAAATTACAAATTATAAGCTTTCACAAATCACAAACAAGTTAACATACAGGCTCATTTGTAAGTCACTGGTAGAATTTGGAATATTTTTCTCCATAAAATCTGCTTGATGAATGGAGTTAGGAAACAAAGCCACACTATGAGATTCTACTTAAATCAGGGTGTAATTAAAATGTTGCACCAGGATTATCATAAAATCTAGCCATTATTTATCTAGCTACTTCTTTGGGAAGCAATTTCTAATTTTTAACTTAGAAATTGGAATATTTGGTCATTCCATTATTCTTCTTCTCATTTCAATTCTTTTCAAAATTCTCTCAACCAGTCATAATTGTCACATTTAGGGAAGTCCTACTGCAATGTTAGAGACTGAAGTTCTGTAACAGTCTGGAGGAACATCTCTCAGCAAGGATCTATTTGCAGTTACCAGATCGCCATAAATCTTGTGGTTAGCTCTCAGATATGCTATTAAAACTGTATTTTGTCTTTTGAACTTGTATGTAGGTCTGAAATTTTGAGAAATTAAATCCATAATTGTCTTTATATCTTCAAAGGGATTAAGGACCTCCTTATCCCACCCCCACAATGTGAAAGCATGTTTTTATAAATTTGGAAAAGCAAGGATATTATAATCCAGAAGAAGTTACCTGAAAAGCATAAATGCAATTCTTATTTTTCAGATGAGAAAATTCATTTAGATAAATTTATGCACATAGCTTATCTACAGAGACAAGATTAAGCACATAGGAATGATGTTCTCTTACTTTATCTGAGATTTTACATACAGAAATTTGTAGATTTTTTTCTATAATAACATTTTTAAAGTAGACCAATATAATCCACTGATATCTTACACACTCAGATTTCCAATACTCTTAAGTTCATACAACTTGTGATCAGGCATTTAGACTCCTTTGCTTTCTTATATTCTATTAGATTAGTGTCTTTATGGGACAGAACTTCTTGTTATATGGTGCTGTTAGATTCACTAGTATGAAAAATATCCCTGTTTCATGTATTTCAGTTGTCTCATGCAGAACATGGTGACAAATTATTTAAGAAGATTGTAACTTGTTTCAGAGCATCGTCCATTTTGTCAGGATATACTTTAGAAGAAACTTCTAAAATTCTTTATTTTTCACCAGGAATTATGGCTTGTGTTTACATGTCCCCACAAAGCTTAATGTGGTCATAGGTGGAGATTTCTCAGAGGTGGCTGAATCTAGGGTGTGTGATTGATTCATGGTGTAATGCTAGGATTAAGGGTGCTAGGATTAAGGGTTGGTGATTACTGAATCTGTCCACTGATTGATTTGGAACACACACTAATGGGGTAGAAAGACACTGCTAAGACCCCTTGATCCCTTGTTTTGCTTCCTTCTGCCCACCATGAACTGTTTCTCCTCTATGATGCCCCTCTGTCATGACACCCTGTCTTGGGGCCAGCAAACTATGGACCAAAACCTCTGCAAACTGAGAGTTAGACAAACCTTTCCTCCTTTACATTTAGGTGTTGTATATTTTGACTCATCAACTCAGAAAAGTAGCTATAGAACATCAGGGCAAGCAAAATCTCCTTCAGATACTTGGTTGAGTTCTGTCCATGTGCTGTAAAATTCTGGGCAGAGTAATTGTACCGTAAGTCAGAAAAAAATTAATAAATAAAAGCAGCTGTGCTTAAATTATCAACAAAACTTGCAAGAAGGCTGAAATACTTGACATCATTAAAATTTTCCCTGCTGTATTGTTTCAGTATTAAATACCCATGTTATCATAGATTGATTTATTTACATTTGAAGGTATAACTCTTTTTCAAATTTCTCTGAAAAACCACTTAGAAGCTAGGAAATAACATCACACTATCTTAAGCATTTGAGAGGCTAGAGAGAAGGATGGTATTATTCTCAAGGGTAAGTTTGATCATCTACAAAATAAAAATTCTAAGATTTCTGTATGTCAAATTCTGAAGTTAAATATATTATAAACTAGCGATTTCTTTTATTAGTTTTCAACTTATGTTTTATGCTTTATTATGTTCTGCAGATGTTTATTATTCTGAGATGATTTATATTTTTCTATCTTGCCTTGTCTAAATTCTGTACATGTTTTTTAAATGTATTAATATTATTTAAACCAAATCTGCTTGGGAAGAGCAATTATGTAGAGAAGTAAAGAAATTATTTCCATTATTTATTTCTTATATTTGAATGTTTAACATAAAAATGAATTTTTAAAAATAATTCACGATAAAAATGGCAATAACAAGAAAAGCCATGATATCTACAACTTGCAAATTATTTTATTTTCACCATTTGCTTGACACAATAATGAATGCTTTGATAAGAACTGACAAGTGGAGCTACCCTGAAAGATACAATGCATAGTACCAAGTTTGGATAAAGGAAAACTAAGGTTCTAAACTATGTTTCCAAGTTCTGTGTTCTTCCTACTTGCATTTCCCTATACTTGGGACTATGAACTAATATTTATTATCTTACACATTTTCTGAACATCAGACATCAAGGAGTAGCATAGTTGGGTGATTCTTGCTCAAGGTCTGTCATGGACGGCACTGGGTTGTGGCTGCCCAAAACTCCAGGCTGAGCAGGGACCAGGCCTCCACTTCCGTGCTCAGTTGCTCATTTGATTGTGTGCATATGTCAGTTCTGGCCTAGTTCATGCTGGAGCTCCCTGAGCCTCTTCCCACAGGGCTTCTTTGTAAGACAACTCCAGCAGTGGCTGTTGGCTTCCCTGTGGGTGAGGAGCTAACAGGAAAGAGAAAGAGGTAGTGAGCCGTAAGATGAAAGTTTCAGTCTTCTAGTAACCACTTCAAAAATGATGTGTCACCTAATTCTGTTAGTAATGAGCTGCCAAGTCCAGTCACCAACCAGGTAAAGGAAGGCATCCCTATCAAGTTGATGTAGAGAGGGTTAGAATATTCTAATATGTGGTTATGGAGTTAAGCCTAACACAATACTCTTATCTGCCATATATATGTGTCAAATGTAATGTTTCACATTTTTCATTAAAACAAGGAGCAAGTAAAAATTGAACTCAGTGTTTCTTTGACATTTTTATAAGGACTAGAAGTGAAGAGTGTGATGGTTCAATGTACACAATTTGTTGAATCTGAATGACATAAATTTAGAGTATCATCTCTTATTTTGAGACCACTGTTATCATTTCTTTTAATTAAAATAATTTTTATTTTATTTATTTAGTTTTTTAATAGGATGACGTCTAAATCTAAAATATTTATCCTTCAATTATATAAGAATAAATTTTTTTTAATGATTAAGAGTGGATAGTTACTGTTACTATACAAAATGCTATATTAACCAAGGAAAATGCCAATATTACTTTATTGTTAGTCTGTCACTTTACCTATAAAGTATCTTCATTCAATATTTAAATTTCTACAAAAAAATACAATTTCACAGTTATGTTTTATACATATTTTAATGTTCATATAAATACTCATTTTTCAAAATTATTAAATAAATTTCTATAACATACCATATCACAACTTAAAACTTACTTTTTTCCAAATTCAGTAAGAATTATACACATTCTGAAACTTACCAGAAACTAAAACTGTTTTCTCAAAAGCTCATTTTCTTCCAATGCAATTAATGTAAGAGATTCAAATTTTAATAAATAAATTGAAGAATAATTAGTTTGACTCTTTTAAAATGAGGAAAGATGTCAAGAATAATAAAAAAATAAAATGTGTAATTATATTTTTTTTGTTGCTCTTCAACTCATATAAATCCTCGAAATAGATTTTTCTTTGCTAAAATGGCCAACAGTATTAAGACAAAAAATAAGATATCTCCTGTTAAATGTTTAAAATACCATCTTCCATTTGGAGAAGTTACTTATAGCTGCATTAAGCATCATTCCAAGTTCCCAGTGGCTTCCTTACACTATGAGTAATTATGAAAATAGTAATGATGCAGAACATAATTTACACAAGTCTAGCCAGTAATATAGTCACCAAATCCTACACACTAGTTTTATTTTCCAAATTTTATAGCAGGGGAGATTAAATCACACAGATTTTCAATTGATTTCCCATGGCTAGAATAGCAAATTCAGGATTTTAACCTGCTTGCTTGATTGCAAAGTCTGTTGCTGATTTTACCACTTACATGATATTGTTGGAAGGCTCTTATTATGCAAAGGCTTTATTGATATGTTTAAATTTTCATGCATTCTTCTCCAAGAGGAGGAGATGGAAGATGTCCACTAAAAACATAATGGCTTGTAAAAGCTTAGTACTAAAATTGACTTTCAAAACTCAGTAGAATGGATAATTGAACATAATGAAACAAAAATAATAAACATTAATGTTTTACAATTGCTAAAATTTAATATGTGTCCATACAATTTCAACTGTATACTTAAATGAACTCACTAAATATAACTTTTTTTGAGGGTTTAGCTCTTATCTGGATTATTCTTTCTTTTAAAATATAAATTGTGGTAAGAATTTCTTACATGATATCTACCATCTCCCTTCCTTACAAAATGTTATGTGTACAATATGGTATGTTTAAGTATAGCCAAAATCCTGCACAGCATATCTCCTGATTTTTTTCACATTACAGCACTCATACTTCATACCCATGGAAAAGCAGCTTCCTGCTGCTTCTCCCAGCTCCTCATGACCACCATGATGCTCACTGCTGCCATGCTGTAATTACTTTGATTACTCATAAACCTGAAACCATTCTATCTATCCTTCTGTTATTGGCTTATTTAACTTAGCATAATGTCCTCCAGGTTTGTCATGATTTTCATATGTTGGAATCTCTCTTTACCAAGACTAAAGAACTGGTACTTCATAAGCACATTTTTCTTTATCTCTTCATCCATTGATGAACCTTTAGTTTACTTTCACAAATTTTCTATTGTAAATAATGTTTCAGCGAACACAGTCCTGCTGATACCTCCCATGTAGGAATTAGAGATATTAGGAAGTGGTATTGTTAGAATTTGATTTCTATTTATGTGAATATAGACCCAGAAGTAGAATTACTGCATCTTATGCTAATTCTAATATTAGTTTTTTAGTGACTTTTGAACTGTTTTTCCTACCAATCATATTATTTTTTATTCCCACAACAATATGTGCAGGTTCCAGTTTATTCACATCCTTGCCAACATTTATCTATTTCTTTACTTTTACTATAGCCATTTGGTATTGTTTGGATTACCAATGATCACTGAAGTATTACATGCTAAAGGCTTGTCTTAGGCTAGCCATAGCAGGCAGTTGGGGAAGCTTTGGTGGTGGGACCTTGGGGAGACTTTGAGGGAGACCTTGGGTTCTTGGGGACATGCCTTTGAAGGTGATAATGAGACGTTAGTCTCTTCTCCATCATTTGTTCATGGCCATGAGATGAGTACTTAGCTCCACCAGGAACTTCCTGACATTCCAGGGAAACACCCCACCAGAAGCCTAAAAGCACTGGGTCCTCATGCAGCTGTGATACAAAATAAATCTTTTATTTTATAAATTAATTTTGTAACATGTTTCATTACAGTGAGAGAAAGTTGACTAATGTACCATCATAAGAATTGACATTTCATAACTTTTTTGATTAACATGCCATTAATGATTAGTTATGCTGAGCCTATTTTCCAAATTTGGGAAATGTCTATTCAAGCCCATTGCTGCTTTTTAAATTAGGATATTTGCATTTCTACTACTGAGTTATGAGTGTCTAGTATATTTTAGAAAGTAAACTTTTATAAGGTATATGGTTTTTAATTTTTTTTCCTATTTCATAGGAAATAGTTTTACTCTTTTAAGATTTCCTTTGTTGTAAAGGAACCTTTTAATTTGATGTAGTTCCCCTAGTCTAATTTTGCTTTTGCTTCTTGTTCTTTTGGCATCATATCCAAGCAATCTTTTTGTTGAACTCAAAGTTGATCTATTAGCCTAATTCTCTCTAGAAGTTTTATCTGTGATGTAGTTTTTCACTTAACAATGGGTCTTCCTCATTTCCATATAATTATACCTTCATAAACTGCATAGTTTTATTCTTTAACATGACCATACCCATCTTATTTATCCTATCTCTTAATAATAATAATTTTCCCTATGTCTTCAGTATGAAGAACCAGATAAATCTTACTAAAGCAGTGTATTTGTGTATCTCCATGATTAATTTTATGGAATTAATTATAAAATTTTAAATATATTTCCCACAGGTTATTAATTAGAAAATATTAAGAAAACTTTTCTTTCAAAGGCAACAATGACATGCAATTCAAAATGAAAAAATAAATGACTCCAGATTTTGCATGACTTATATTTTTAAGAAAGAAAATAAACTCTGAAGAATTTTTCTTAAGGGAATAACTACTGAATAAGTATCAAGATGCAGCACGATTTTGATATTAAAATATAAAATTATTTGGACAGAATAATTCTCAAATCTAGAATTTCAGTTTAATCCCTACCATGTATTTGCTATAAGTGTAGACCATGCAGAGACACTGAAAACATTTTTAATTGAAGCATGATATATGTATGGAAAAGAATATAAATAAGTCTATAAATCATTTAAATTTATTCTATACACTCACTCATGTTATCTTCACCCAGATAAGGAAAAAGAAGTACATTAATATACCAAAATAATCAAGTATGGTGGCCCACACCTATAATCCCAGGCCTCTGGTAGGCTGAGGCAGGAGGATGAAAAATTTGAGCCCAGTCAGGGCAAATTTGTGACTTAGTGAAACGCTGTCTCAAAATAAAAATAAAAAGGGGCCGGGGATTTAGCTCAGTGGTTTTGCCACCTGCTCCACAAGTGCAAGGACCCGAATTCAATCCCCAGTACTAAAAAGAAAATAAAAATTAAAAAATAAAAATGGAATATAGCACAGTGCAAAGGTCTTCAATTAAAAAATTGAATAGAATGCAATAGAATAGAATAGATGGAAAGGAATGAAAGTGAATAAAATTGCCAAATAATGTTATATCCTTCCTTTGCAAGCTCATCAGTTCCTGACTTCTAGTTCCATAGATGAAGGTACTATACTTTCAACTTCAAATAAATGGAATAGTTTGCTACAAACTCATTTGCTTACTTCTTTCATTTAGCCTAATTTGAGTGTTTTATCTGTAGTGGTGCATATAGATGTAATTATTTCATTGTTATTGCTTTATAACCTTACAATATTTCATTGTTCAAGTACAATATCTGTATTATTTCCAGTTTGGTACTACAATGAATATTGTTGATGAAAGCACATATGTATGTGTATTTGGATTAACATATGTTCTCCATTTTGTTGGATATATATATACAATAATAATTACTGAAATACAAGGTCTGAGTATATTTGGATTTACTAAATTTTGCAAAATAGTTCTTCAAAATGAATAAGTAACCTTAAAGACTGTGTAAACATCTGCCAATTTACCCAAATTTATACTTACTACTTTCTGTCTTCTACCTTTAATCATTTCCAGAAGTGTATAGTGTATCACACTGCAAAATTTACTCACATTTCCTTTATCATTATTGAATTTAATAATCATTTTATATGTTTATTGATAACTGGGATATGATCCTTTGTAAGATCATTGTGCTTTTTCCACTTTCTTTCATGGCTTTGTTTTTGTAGGAATTCTTTATAAATAAGTGATCTGTTAGGTGCACATACAGCAAATATATTTCTCACCTTGTGCATTGCAATTTATTACTTATGGAACTGTGTTTCTTAATTTTACTTTATTTCATGTACCATATTTCCTCTGCAGAGCTGTGCTTCCTCCAGAGCCTATAGGGGGAGATCCCTCTGTGACTCTTGGGCTTGTGTCAGCTGCCATCATTTCCTGCCAGTCTGCGTGTCCATGGGCATGTGCCTCACATGTGTGTGTGCATCCTCCCCTGTCCATTTTTATAGGAACTTTGTGATAGTTTAGGGCCCTTCCAAATTATCCAAGACAGTTTATTTTGAATTCTTTTCGAAATACTTGCATGTAACACTGACACTGATGGGGATGGGAGGGTAGGTGTATTTGGATGGACACTGTCAAGCCTACCATGTGTGACTGAGGCTGCCATCACCACAGTCAAGGTGACGAACAATCCTTTCACCACAGGGCCTCCTTCTGTTGCCCTTTCATGCCCACACTCCCCTACATCTCACCTGCCTCCACTCTTCTCATCCAGCTCTCACAACCACCAGTCTTTATTATTTTTCATAATATTATTATTTATATTATTTTTATTATTATCCAGCCTTTATTGTTTTTCTTGTCAATTCAGTCATGTTATCAAAAAAATAATGATATAGAGGGAATCTATTTGGTTTGTGTTTTTTAAATTGCTATAATTTCATGAACTAGATCAAAATAATTTGCTCATCAATAGTTCAATTTTCTTATCAGTGAGCTTTTTATGGTAAGAATGTACCACCATTTGTTTTATTATGCCCACGGGGAAGGGCATCCATCCAGGTTATTTCTAAATACACACTGTAACAAATAACCCTGCTATCATCAGTTGTGTACAGGTATTTCTGTCAACAAGTTTTCATTTCTCTGGGATGAATGCCTAAGAGTAAAATCTCTTGGTCATTTGGAACTACTGGGAGGTTTAGAACTCTGTCATTTTTAACGTCCAGGACTCTTTCTAAGGCTGAGAGTTTTACAGCAAAGACAATTTCAAGTTGTCCAATGTTTTACTCATAAAAATCTACTACTTTATAACAATTATGGTCTTATCCAAGATCAAGTTCAGCATTTGTAGCTTCTTCTTAAATTCCTTACAAATAGACTTTGATGGAGGCTCTATCAGATTGCAAGACAATCCATTAAAATGTACCCATTGCAGTAAAGATTTCTTCTTAAGATAATCTGAGTTCTATTCTCCAATCTCCACTATGATAATACATTTCTGGAGGATACAATATGCCTCAGTTCTTCAGTGAGTATAGCCTAGGTTTAGGCTGAATGACACTTACATAGATTGATGTTTAAGTGATCATTTTTATATTCAATTCACTACCTAAAACAAAAGCATTGGCAATGAGAACAAAGATCCATGATCCAACAGCAAACAGAGAATTATTGTGGTACACCAAAGAGAAAAATTCACTTCAGGAATTTTCAGGGCTCAAAGCCTAACCTCATCATTCTTCTTGAGCCCCAAGAAATTCTTCAGGCCAGTGTGACACAGTGATGAATTACTCTTTGGTGTTCTCTAATATTGGACAAGTTTGAGAAAAGATAGAAATGTATGGGGTTAAATGCTACTGACTCTTTAGCCCCCAAATACCCGTAAAACCATTTGTGAAGATAAACGGGAATCCACATGGCAAAAGTTGTAGAACAGTGCAGAAAACAATTACAACCACCCTTTTTTTCAGCTACACTGCATATATGTTCTTAATTTTTTCTAATACTGTAATGAAAAATATTTATAGAAAACATAAAGAATAAGTCATCATTATGGAAATTTAACTGATTTGTATTATAATAATTAAAAATTTAAGTTAGAAATTTGAAAATCTATTAGTTTTGGAGATGTGGCTAGCCATTCACTTAATCCTCATGGCCTGATATTTTGTCATCTTTTTATTATGACATTTATTTAATGTCTATTTCTCATACTTAAGTGTCAATAGATATTTTTTTGTTATTAAAGTATACTCAGTTTTGCAGGAAAACTAATATTCATATGAAAATTTCAGTTTTGTTTAATAATCGCCTCCAAAAATCAAGTAGTTATTAATATAAGATGGCATCTCTCTTTTTTTAAATGGTAACATATACTCTCTTATTTTACAATCAATATTATTATATATATTAATATAAATAATTTTTGAAATACAAGGAAATAAAAAAGTTAACAGATATGCAAAGCAATACTGATAATGTTCATGATTGAAGTTACTGCTCTAAAATAAAAAAGCATGTCAGTTGCTTGTTTCTCACCTCTAACCCTTACTGTAGAACAATCCCAATATGAGGTAGTGAGTAAAACTTATAAAGCAGACTAAATGTGCTCTCCACTAAAAGTCATTCAACACCAAATTTTCACATAAATGACTCCTCCTGGAGAGGTTATCTGACTAAAAACAACCACTGAAGTGATCAGAGACAACACTAACTTCAGTAAATCTTTCTTAAATAGTCTCTCCCACTCAGTAAGAATATAGAAGACAAATTCCTTTATACTTATCCTCTTCCTTATTTTCCCCTGAACCTACTCTAATAGAATAAGTAAATAATTGTTGCCATTGTTATTGTTGTTGTTATTGTTGTTGTTGTGTGTGTACACTACCTGAGCTCATAAAATAAGGATATTTTTAAAGTCATTATGAAACAGAATCATTCTGAGTAGCCTTGCATATAATTTAGCTGGTTCTTTTTAAAATGCTCCTGTGGGATTCAGTAATTTGCTGTGGCTAAGAATAGTATAAATATAGGCAAAGGCTAATATTTTTAGTATACTACTTATTCTAATGTACTGATCGACATAATTTATAGAAACATTTTCACAGATGTAATTTGGTATTTTATCAGTTAACTACATCTGCATGTCTTAGCCTGCTCACACTATTCTAGCAAAACACCATAAACGAGCTAAGTTATATGAGGCAGATATTTATTTTTCACAGTTCTGGAAGCTGGCCAGCCCGTGGTCAAGGCGCGCTGGTGTGTGTGAAGGGCTTCCGGTGCGCAGGTGGTCCTCTCCTTCCGGTTCTCATATGGCAGAGCGCTGAGCTAACTCCCTGGGGCTTCTTCTACTAATCACATTCAGGAGAGTTCAGCTCTCAACAAAACTCACCTCTCGAAGCCCCTCTACCTCCTATCATCACGGGTCTCAACAATTGAATTTTCAGGGAAAACTTCGGACCACTGCACAATTTAACACGTTACTCTAAAATTTGCCAATCAGCACTTATCTTTCACATCCTTGTTGTGGGTCAAAATTGAATTGCAGCGTAATTGAATAGTATGGACTCAGGGTCTCCTAACAGCTCACCATCAAGAAAAGCTGGCAGAAAATTTGGTCTTTGGGTATCACGACAGACTCTGGAAGATAACTTAGTGGTTGTCAGGAGGCCTCATCTCCTTCGTCTCCAGACCTCCGCTTGAATGTTCTTATCCTACACTAGGCTAGCTGGCTTCGAACTGAGTGAACAATCCAAAAGAATGCAGGTGGGAAGTTCTTGGTAGTCACACCCCATGATTTCTACAATATCCACGTTTGTTATAGGTTTGCTATACTCAGTGTCAGAGGAACGTACAAGCTCATAAGTACTGTACCAGATGGCACTGCAGAAGACTACCAGAGACTCTGTCTTAGCTGACATAAGTAATTCTAATTTAAAAATTTTAGACAATATAATCGATGATTATTAGGGCAACAACATCACAAAGTTGTACCCTGCCAGAATGCTTATTTCCTCATAACTCTTTAACTTGAAAAGTAAGATAAAATTTCATTATTTGTAAATTTAATATATCATGATTCTTGTGTACTGTATATTTATCACAGAATTTATTTTCCTTCCTAATGGTAACTCAGCTAGAGAACTTTAGTGATACTCTCATCTTTTGTATACCTAAGGAACTAGAATTCTAGTGTTATATTTCTTTTAGCTAAGGAACACTTTTCTATTTTTTTCAATAAAATTAGATTCTGTTCCTAATAGTGACTATTGCATCAAATATATGAATTAAATCTAATTTTTGTTTTTTCTTTTGTTATTTCTGACATTCACACAATTGTTACTCTTTCTAATTTCCCACAAACTTCTAGGAATAAGATAATAGAAACGATAGCTAGAAACACAAACGAAATAAAACTAGTAATAATGTCAGCAGGAAAATGCCCATTAAGGTGTCTCATCTGTGGCAACTTCTCATTTTATCTTTGTTTCCTATTACTAAGCGTCCCACTCTCTTGCTTTGGTACTAGGAAATGCTTTTTAAAATGAAATATGCAATTACGTTCCATTCTCTGGGTAAATGTGTGAGTCAGTAGGGAAGCCAGCTTAAATGTAACAAGGAAATAAGATCTGTCCACACAGGAGATTTGTATCTTTTTCAATGCTGAAGTTTATATTCTGAAAATAGAGCATCTCAGCACTCGGAGAAATGTAAAGATTATAAGGACTTCATACCAATAATCTAGTCAATGCTTAAGTATGCTTACTGACAGCAAGCTCAGTATCTCTTTTGGGAAGTATGTTCAATTTGAAACTATTAAAAGTTGTTTACTGGGTTCTTCAAATGAGTCAAAAAATGATAGGTTTTCTTTCATGTGATCATGATTCATTTATGTACACATCGCCAAACCAGCACTTATTTGGGTTTAATGGTGTAGTTCCCACTCACTGCAGTTTTCAAAAGAGTCAGGATCGTTGCGCTCATGTTCTTGAGCCCTTTATTCAGAGAAGCTTCCCCCTCACATAGCAGCACTTACTTCCATTCTTCTGCTATCACAGGCAGAGTTCTGAAATAAAATCATAGCACCATTGGAAAATGAACCTACAAGAGGAGCACCTTGGAAATATTCTGTAAATTAGATGAAAGGAAAGTTCCTAACACAAATATATTAAAGACTGAATTCTGAAAAAAGATTGGTAATGGAATGATACAGAAAGCAGACCCCAATGCCCATGGCTGCCACTGCAGAAATTCAGAAAGAACCTTTTTTGTCCTCATTTTACATTCAGAAATTGTAGTTTTAAAATGGATTTTTCTTTGTAGGTCTTTCTATAATGACTTCAGTGATTATTTTAAAGATAATCTAGGGCTGAGGATGTAGCTCAGTGGTGCCCAAGCATAAGATCCTGAGTTCTATTCCCAGTACAAATAAATACATAAATAAATAAAAATAATCTAAATGCTATTTAAAATATATCAGTTGATGTTCTGCACTAACACCATCATGAATTTGATTAGTGAGAGGGGGGTACATATTTGTGTAAAGTCATAGCTCAGTTTGTTTTCAGTAAATTGTTCATTGGTGGATTCAAATTAGCAACTGGTCATTTATATATCCAACAGGTTTATTGTGGTTGGTGGAATGATGGTTCTGCAAAGATTTCCGTATCTTTAAAAAAAGTACTTTACTGATATGATTAAGGGTCTTCAGATGGCAAGATGTCTCTGGTTGTTTGAGTTGGTGTGGTCCAATCCTAAACCCCACTAGAAGAGGTAGAAGAGTCAAAAACAGAGAGAGGAGATGCAGCAGTAAGTGGAAAGGTGGGTTAAAGAATTAATTTTATTTTTATATATTTATTTTATTGGCATATATTTGTGATATAGAATAATTATATTCATCTTGGAAAATTGGTGTATATAAATATCATGGGTTAGTTGTGTTTACGTCCATATTCTGATCTGGCCCTTCCTTTCTCCCCAGCCACATATGGCCTGCCTGTCTCCAGAGAGTCTATCTCCCTCTTTCTTTTTTTTTTTTTTGGTACCAGGGATCAAACTCAGGTCCTTGCACTTGCAAGGCAAGCGACAGAACCACTGAGCTAAATCCCCGGCCCATCTCCCTCTTTCTTATCATGTCTCTTATATTTTGCTCCTTAAATTATTTGTGTTTTGTGCTTCTTATATAAAAGCAAACATTCCATATTTAACATTCTCTGCCTCATTTATTTAACTTACATTTTGGTCTCAAGATGCATTTCATTCATTCTCCTACAAATGGCTCAAGCTTATCCTTGTTTATGGATATATATATTGTATATATATTATATATATATAATATATATACCATATATATATATTTGTATTGTTGCATTGTGGAGTCATCTGATGATGAGCATATAGGGTGCTTCCAAAACTAAGCTCTTATTATGTTGTTACAAATATGGATATAGAGTTACCACTGCAATATCATGTTTTTAACTCAGGAGTATCCAGAAGAAGTTTAGTTGGGTTGAATGAAGTTTCTCCTTTTAGTTCCTTAGAAACCACCATGCTGATTTCCTTAGTGGTTGCACCAGTTTACATTCTCACCAAAAATGCTGAAGTGTTCCTATTTCTCTGTAACCTCACCAGCATTTGATTTGTGAGTTCTTGATGATAACCATTCTTTCTGACGTAAAATGAAATCTGTTTCATTGTTTCTATGTTTGTTTTTTGATTTGCATTTATCTAGTGGCCAAAGATGCTGAACAGTTTTCATGTATTTATTGGAGATTTTTACTTCATGTTTTGAGAAGCATGTGCTTGTTTCATTTTCTCATTTTTCTGATTGGGTCTTTTATTTGGGGGGGTTCATTTTTTTAGTTCTTCATATATACTAGATATTAGTCCACTACCAAAGGACTAAGTGGACAAACTGTTAATTCTTATTGCAATTAATGAAAGTTTTTCTTCACTCTGTTGATTGTTTCCTTTGCTGTGAGGATTTTAATTTTGACAAAATCTCCATTTTTGTTATTGTTTTTTGAGCAAATACTCTGATCAGAAAGACCTTGCATCTGCCTGTCTTTGAAAATTTTACTGAATATATAGATTCCAGTACATTCAGTGTTTCTGTTTTTATATCTAGATCTTTGATCCATTTTGTTTTTATTTTAGTACAAAGCAAGAGATCTGGGTCTATGTTTATTCTCTTGCATGTGAATAACTAGTTTCCCCAGCACCTTTTGTTAAAAAGGCTCTTTTCTTTCATGCAGAAATTTAGCTGATTTAAAAAAGACAAAATAAAGCAAGCAAACGAACAAAACCAGAGGGCTGAAGGAGCCTGAGGTTTTTTTCTGCATCCTACATTCTATCCATTGACCAACATGTCTATTTTTGTGCCAGTACCACACTGTTTTTATCTCTGTAGCTTTGTATTACAACCTGAAATCCAGGATTATAATGCCTCCTGCTTTGCTCTGTTACTCAGCATTTTCTAGCTATTCTTGACCTCTTCTGATTCACATGAATTTTTTTCTAGTTCTGCCAAAAAGTCCTAACTATTTTCTACCTTTATCTCCTGTTATCTGTTTTCATCTTCCCTTCTTTCTCAACTGTTTTATTCCTTTTCTCCTTCCTTAATCCTTCCCGCAACCTTTATTTCCCAGACTGGTTGTCATCAGTATTAATCTATTGTTTTCCTTTGTTATTATTGATACAAAAGTGAAGTTGTTAAAACAAGTTCTCATGTATAGGATTGACATTTGGTTGATTCTGTAGATGCTGATACAAATGATAATTGTTCTTTGCTTACAATACAGTAAATGGGATTTTCACTGTTTTACATCGAACATATTGCAGAAGTATAAAGATTCCAAAACATAACCAAAGCCATGGTTATACCTCACAAGGAAGTATGCACAAAGTCAGTATAACCAAGGAAATGACAGTTTACTATCCTAACTAATCTTCAAAACTCAGCCAAAAAAAATGCAAATATGAATAAACAAGATGACAAGATGGCTCTGAAAACCCTCAGCCAAAAGCTGATTTCAGGGTACGAAAGTCTAAGAAGACATAGGCAAATAACTCAAAAACTGAATGATTCAAATATTTGAAGAAATCATTGGAGTGAAGAACTTTGAGATGAAGGAACTGACCACACACCAGGAAATGCAGGAAGCACCCAAAATCTGTAAAAGGCAATTGAAGGGATCATTCCCAAAGCCTGCAGGAGAGGCGCAATTCTGCTAATACACTGATTTTAGTCTTGTTTCAAACTTCTAAACTCCAGAACTGTAAAATAATAGATTTGTGTTCTCTTAAGCAGTCAAAATTGAGATGATGTTTTTGAGTGAAAGTTGGAAACAAGCATAGTAATTTATTCTTGTAATGCTTTTAGATGGTAGGCAATTGCCCTTTCCCCATTAACAGTTCTATCTTGCATCACATTTATTTTTCTTCTTGTATGTGTGTTTACCACATATAATGTTCTTAAAAAAAAAAACTCAGTATTTTGGACACAACCTGAAATCTCTCATCTTTGTTATTCCTTGTTATTTGAATGAACACAATTGCTCATTCCATGAATGTGTTTTAAAAATCATGGGCTGAGCATGGGGCTTTGTGGTAGAGTTTGACTAGTACAGCCAATTAATTATTTATTTATTAAACGAGAAAGAAAAAGAAAAACAAGCATGCTAATCTTTTAGATTTTGACAATGATGCATTAAGATCTTTTAATAATCAATGCAAATTGCTATATATTCTTATTGTACTTAGAGATCCTTAGATTTTAAAAGCCATCTGCTGTTAAATCTTTCTCTAAAGAAAACCTTAGGGCTTAAGGTATTAGCCATGATGTTTTCCAAACATTTAAATCTGAAATAATAGCACTTTTAGATAAATTCTTCTGTGAATAGAAAACAGAGTATCAAGACTATTTTACTGAGACCAAATGATGTTACAACAAAAGAAAACCAAAAGCCAGTGTTTCCCTGAACATAAATTCTAACACCCTAAATGTATTAGCACAGTGAAACAAGTAATATGAAAAAATAAAATTAAAATTTTCAAAAGCATATATTTAAGTTTGATATTCAATAAATTTCAAAATTTTGTGGAATGTAAGAGAAAAATTGCATATTTTTTCAATAGGTGCAGAAAAATATTAGGTAAAATTTAATATCATTTCAAAATATACTCCTTAGAAACCTAGACATATCAGGGCATTTTTCATAAATAAAGGATATTTACAAAAATATATTTATTATTAAAATACAAAAATATTCCTATGAAAATCAAGATGTCACTTAGGACATTTTTATTTAAAATTATACAGGCTGTTTCTACCAGTGCAAAAATATGAAATAGACTGGAAATATTGGGAAAGAATGAATAAAATTGTTATTGAAATTAGGATAACTATGTACATAAAAAATTTTAAGAATGTATAGCGTTTGCACCATAGCTCAGTGGTAGTTGGGTTGTGTAACATGAAAAATGCTCTGGGCCCAGCACTGTGACAAAAGAATATTTAAAAAGAGGATAGAGATGAGTAACTGAAAATCATAAATAATTTTAGCAAGTGTATTGACAGTAGACCAACACACGTACATTAATTTATGTATTTTTGCATGCCAGCTCCAAATTAGAAATTTAATTTTAAATTAAAATTACTAAATACTGTAATTTACGTCTACATCACAAACATTATGTATATAGTAACAAATCTAATGAAAAGTACATATGCTTTATACAAACAAATATACCTCAAACTCTTACTAAGACAATGCAATGACCTCAAAGATCTGTCTATCTACCTACCTATCTATCTATCTATCTACCTATCTATTTATCTAGTGCTCAAGAATTGGAGGTTTGTGAAGATGATAGTAGATTAAAAATAAACAAATGTGTTTGTGAACAATGAATTGGAAAACATCACCACCTGTATGAATATTGAAATAAAATGTTTTCAGCCAGAGAGCCAAGGTAGATCTGGAATTACAATTTAGGTATTCCCTTGACTACAGAGTTATAAATTTAAATTTTTCTCTGATGATCTATGTATTATGCTAGAGAGTAGACAAAGAAGTCAGAAAATGGTAAAAATCTGTGGCTCATTATTTACACTTCATTATTTTATTTGAATTGTTCTGACATCTTAAAATACCAAAATTACATAGAGCCAGCAATAGTATCTTTATAATATAAAATATTAATTATATTTTACTAATTAATTATGATGCCCCTAGTCTACATTGAATGGCCAGGTGTTTCTCAGTGGTGGCATTCAATGAACCTACTTCAATACATTTGGATATATCAAAGTGGTTATTAGAAAAATCTGTTGTTATGGGGAGCAGAAAGAGGGATTGTTAAAACAAAACAAAAAAAGGAATATAATTGATGGACTAGTCCTTTCCTTTCAATTGACAGGAGAATAGTAAAAATATAGAGATCATTCACATGGCTAATTTTTTAAAAAAGTACAGGTTTTTACAGGTGTTTTAAAATTATGCATTGTTTTTATTTTCCATTTCTCATTTGACTTTTATATTTTATATTATGCATATAATGACAGTAACGGTGTGCAATATACTACTCATCGAGTGATTGATTGGTATTTTTATAATTTGAATGTTACATAGGAACAAACATTGGCAAGAAATGAAATGATAGATTTCAAGTTAAACTATGAACAAAACTCAAGAGAAAATGCTGCTATTTAGCCAGTACTTATTAACATTTCAACACTTCTTTGTCTCACTGTTTGTTGCTTACTTCATTGTTGTCATTCTGTTCATTATTAGGTCTTAGGTTTGTCTCAGAGGCTCAGCTGACAGAATCATCAAAGCGTTAGTGAAAACAATTCTGCTAACAGTTGTTTATAGCAAGAGATTATCTGAAGCATGCAACCTTGATGCAGAATTTATTTTCAGACTTTTTGTAGAACATGGCTTCAAACTGTAGCTATAATTTTAACTTTCCATTGACTGTCACTTGAAAATATATAGAAAATGATGTGCTATTCACAGAATTCTCCATAAAAGGTTTAAAGATTATACATTTCAACATATTCAGCTGACAACCCATGCTTTACTGCACATAAAAATAATCACATACTAAAAAGAAATAAACACTTTATGGCCTATAAAACACAGAGAACAAATTGTATTCCTTAAGTCATATTTCAGAAAGTCAAATGAAATTTAAACAAAGATGTCACGAGTAGTAGTAGCTTAATATTATATATTAAAATGATATAATAATACTAAGCAATAGATTTATTTTCATATTTTAAAGAGTAAGCACATTTTTTCAGTAAACTAATATATTCTTATGTATTTACAAGTTGAGATTTATATCTGCATTTAGATGTAAAAGCTGAACTAGAATACATATTTCTCTTAAAATGGAATGTTATATTTTCTTTTGTCTTAAAATTGTACTTTATATTGCATTTTCATACCTTGGTTATTATTTTTTAAGTACGAACTTTATATTCAATATATAAAACTGAATATATATAGTGTAATTTTAATTTTATGGAATTCCAAAATAAAGTAACCAGTTCCAACATAATACATAATGAAAATAGCTTTTGTTCCTCAAATACCCAAATTATTGTTTTCATAATAATTGTTAAATTTTATACTTATAGGGCCAGGGATTTAGCTCAATGATGCAACCACCTGGCCCACAAGCACAAAGACCCGAGTTTGATCCATGGTACAAAAAAAAATATATATATATATGTATATATATATATATATATGTATACATATATATATATATGTATATATATATACACACACACACACACACACACTTATAAAGAAGCAACTTTGAAAATGTAATTCTGGAGATTTTTTCTTAATTATTATAAACACAGGTATAAACTCATTTTTAGAAGTCAGATAAATCACAAATTCCTAATTTTAAAAAATGAAATCATTGGTGGAGTAATGAATCAGTAGATGGTCACTATGTGGAGTCTTGCAAGTTCATGGCTTGATTTTAGAGTATTAACTGCTTATTCATTCCCTTAAAAGTGCCTTGAACACTTCATTTTGATGAGGGGAGCAAAGTCTTCCACCTTTTGAATTTGATCTTAACTTGTATTATTTGGGTATTTTGTGCCTTAAAACCAGCAGTTTTAAAATTAATTTCCAAATATCAGTCTCCATGCATTTGTAAGAATCATCTGAAGAGCTTAAGATACAGTTTCAAAACAATCCCAAGGTTTTTATTTCGCAAGATCTTGCGGTTACAGAATTTACATTTTTAGCCATCAGCAGTTTGTGGTAAGCGGCACAGGATCAACAGATTGTCACTTGTATTGAAAAGAGAAGCTCTTGTAAACCCTAAGCATGCATGTTCTTTTACAGTGTTAGTGTATTCAATAGCCTGTTATTCCTGTTATAGACTTGAAATCACTGTATGCATATAAATATGATTATATGTATATAAAGATAATAAAATATCTCCCATGATATCTAAATAACTGTTATTCATAATGTACTGTTAAATTTTATACTTTATCCTACCTTCCAATATTACAGAGGACTTATCCGTAATAAAATTGATTTCCTGATCATGCATATGTATCTTCTCTTCTACTAGTGTCTTAGGACACTAACTTTAAATGACAGTTATTACATATTAATGAAACATTTTCTATGACTTCTTTCAAGATTAAGGTATTTTTAATCAATTCAGAATCAATGTACATATCGATCCTGTGCTTTCAGTATAGTAATAATGCAGAGATTTCAGATACAAATCAAATGTTGAATCTAAAATGAAATACTCCAATGGTTTTTATATATTTAATAGACAATGTTTATGCTATTCATATCAATAATCAAACTATTATTTTTAAATGCAGATTATAATTTAAATATATACATACAATTTTAATCATACAATTCATATTATTTAATTATTCTAAGTAAATAAAGTTTCTGATATAACTTTAAATAAAATAGTCACAAAATTTTGATTTGATTTATACATACATTATGTAACACACATTTATTTCTGAATGTTCATCTACTCTTTGATTATATGGAGGACATAAAATAATATAATGGTCTATATTAAGAATATTTTCTAGGTGAAATAATGAGCTACATCTTCAAAGAAGAGCAAAAGAAGAACTGTAAATTGTCACCATTGCATTTGAATATGCAATCTATTTCTCAACATTGAATAAAATAATACTGTAAAGTTTATGTAGTGTGAGGTTCATGTATGAGTTTTTGATTATATAGTATTAATCCAAGAAATAAAGCATGAACATAATCCACAACAGAAACATACTGTTGAAAACGTTCCTATTCATAGTTAGATCACCTAAACTGAGATACATACAATGTATTACTAGTTAATCAAGATACATCAAGAATTAGTTTTAAATATCAAAAAAATAGTGACCTTCATCTACTTACCTGTTATAGTCCTACATGATTATCATAGAATATAGAATTACCTTGCATAAAATATGATTATATTCATCCTTGATGGAAGTAGCAAAGGTATAAAGGTAATTTAGTAAAAATGTAAAGTTTTGAGTGTTATAAGCCTCTGAAGAATAAATGCAAGATGAATAAGGCCACTTGGGTAGATAAAATACTGATATACTCTATGACAAAAGAATAGCAACTTTAATGTTATCTTTTCTACAAAGAAACATTTGCCTTTGGCCTGACAAGAACAATCTATAAGTTATTGTGTAACTGAACAATTTCCTGACCTTTACAACAGTAACAGATAGCACATGGGACAAAAATATTCTGGTAGATTCTTAGACATTCTTTGGATATGTAATTAAAATAAAGCATTAAATAGGCATGCGGTTATCTCTTTGCCTAATTTTCAAGTTTTAGATAATTTTTCCTAACAATATTTGATCTATACACATTCTTTCTAAAATGCAGTATGTGATTTATGGTACCATTTAATAAACTCTTTCCTCTCTCCTTCTGTCAGAGTAGCACTTCCCGGGAGAGATGGAAGTAATTAACTGTGTGAATCAAAAGGAATCCCTGCAGGGGTATAGGCATCATGCTAAGTATAAGTAAATAGAAATTGTTTGAGATGTCAACATTAGAGCACACAGAGTCCATAAGTATTTAGAGGAAAGATTAGCAGTAGATAAGCCACTAAATAGGAAATATTTTTTTGAAAGGAAAGGCATCTTTGTTTGGAAAATTTCTGAGATTCACAGTGCTTCTCTGTGAGCCTACAAATGTTTCAAACAGATTTTTCAATCTAATTTTAGAAATTTTGGATGTTGCATTAAAAATTCCTTCATGTTTTGAACAGATATAATTAAATGCTATTTAACATGCCCTTCAAAATGAGACACTTCAATAATTTACTGTAGTTCATCCCACAGTGCTTTAGTCCACAGCGATGATTACACCAAATTGATCTCTTGACATTTTCACAGCACTTCATTTTCAAAGTATTTGGTCTTGTACACATGCATATCAACCAAAAATATTGCTATTCAGAGGAGCTCTTCAGCAAACTGTCAAATAAATTCATCCTTCTTCAGTGCTTAATTTGCTTCAATGTTAAATCCTATAGATTTGATGGTAATCTAAATGAGTGTAATTAATCTTCAATTTGGGGCTCCTAAAATGCTTCTTCTTGTTTAAAATTTCTCAATTTACCTTCACCTCAGTATGTGTGGATGATATTTGTTGTTTGGAAGCCTAATTTAAATGAAATCTAATTTAATACACTTAAGTGCCTAATACATATACCTAAGGAATAGTTTGTTATTGTTGTTTCCCTCCATGAGTTATCTCTTATATTCCACTAATAAAGTTTAATTGTTGATTCATTGGGGGGGCTGTGAGAGTATATAGGGATTAATCATTTCTTTGGCGTATTCCTAAAATCGAAGTGTCCCTTATGACAGTGTATTTGGGAAAATATATTTCTCCTATGTCAAGTGCATGACAACACAGTCCCAACCACTTCATAGTTCCAAAAAAAATGTATTCAAATCATCCTTTGTGTAAATTGTTGTCTGTAACTTGTCTAGTAGGATGCAATACATTTCTAACACTTGATGGGCACATTTAGAAGGTCCAAATAAGTATTTTTTCTAAGACCTAAATAGTCATGCTGTCAAATAAAACACTGAGAAGAGGCCATGGTGAAATAATTCCAAACTGTTATGCTTAAACTGGGAGAATCCGACTCTATTTTTTTAAAAAAGCTAAATTAGCAAATCAATATGAGTTAAATATCTATGATTTCTATCTGATGTACATATATTCCATGATGTACATATATTCCATGTGCCTATATAAACATTTTGTATTTTGGCATTTCTAAATATTTCCATTAACATTTACCAAATATCTCCTAAAACCACAGCTTGACTTCTGTGATGTCAGTATTTTATATCTTCTCTTTTGATTATGCTCATAATAATCCCATATTTTGAATTTTTTTTCCACACTCAAGAAAATAATGAAGTAAGTATTTTAGAAAATTTACCCAATATTATATGGTCAATAAATATAAGAATTGATATTAAAAGAGCAACCTAGAATCTGACTGTTTTCTAATTTTAACATTTCATTTACCAGTGTGAGAACTGTGGTCAGGGTCAGTCTTTGATGTGTTAATTCTTACTCCCTTACAGTAGGATTAAAAACGTTAAGTTTTTTTTAAGTTACACAGCATTTTATTTAAGAATTAACACAATTTTTCTCTTCACTTGTCTTAGAGCATTCTTATCACCCTATAAAAATCTTCACAACATTACACTATTTTTCAGTTGATTTTGCTTAGATAAAAGCACAAAGGTATTGAGCAAGTCAATTTTAGTAAAAGAAGCTTAGATTAGAATATTATTTCTGCCAAAAGAAGCTTTAATTTTACATTTAGACCTATATCTCATGTTTATCAAAATGAAAATACAAATAATGATGTATATTTTAATGCATAAGCCAATGGAAAACTCAGGTGAAGTGCTGGACACTATTTTGGTCTTTATTTAATCTTATTGCATAATATTTATTGTATAAAATTTTAGAAAACATGAAACCTACTTCTATGTAAGTATTAAAATTAGAAAGAATAACTGAATTCTCTCCTTATTAACATTACCAAGGGAAACGTCTTCAGGAAAACCTCTTTTTATCTATTTTGTCAAACTGAGTTTTTTTTTTTAAATGGGAACATACTGTACATACCGTTCTATATTACAATTACTAAATTAGTGTCTTGTGCTTTCTATATCAGTAGTGAAAGTGTTATTAATCACAATAAACACATTACTAAACAAAAGAAATCCTACTGAGAAATGTCTGTCACAAATTTTAAGAATCTTTTACATGTGATGTGATATGTAACTTTGAAAATTTGGAAATAACTATTATTTTCTCAATCAAATATTTTCCCTTATTTCATGTGAGCAAGCCTGACAGAGCCTATCCTCAAACATCTGTTGTTTGGGACCAAAAACCATCTTCCTAATCTCCCATATTTCTGTTCTTATAAAACAAATATCTTCTCATGATAATCAGCATAATTCTATTTGTTTTAGGTCTAACTTGTAATCTATGACATCCCAAGAAGAAAGGAACAATATCTGTTTTGATTTTCATGTTACCACCAACAGAAGAGCCTCATGCATAGCCAGTTTGAGATAAAATAGTAAAAGTGTATTAAACCCTTTTAACAGCCACATTGTATTCCTTTGTGTGCCCATGGTGCAAACATTTAACTAATTCCTTTTGATTTCAACTTTGGGATCTTCTTAAATTCCACTGTTATAAAAACATTTGTACTTACATTGTTGAACTTCTGTTCAAAATTTTCTCCTTAGCAAATATTTTCAGGATTATAATCACTCAATTAAAATAATGGCTATTTAAAGTTTTGAGACAGGCCACTGTGCTCATCCTTGCATGGTGGCCTGCACTCACACTGTAGGGTGTACCTCTGTTCCTACTTTTACTTGGCCCCAACTTGCTTTGCAGAGCTTGTTTCTTTTCCTACCTTTAATAAAACTTTGGTACTGCTAAAAAATAAATAAATAAAGTTTTGAGGCAGCCATATAGTAGTTGCAGAAGTCACTTTCTCATCACTGAGACACAATACCAGACACAAAATCGCAGATGATAAAGAAGGAAAACTTTAATTTGGCTCTTGGTTTCAAAGGATTCAGTCCATGGTCAACTGGCTGGAACACAGAAACATCATGGAGAAAGAGCACTGCTGAACAAAGATGCATGGTTCATGGCAGCCAAGAAGCAGAGCAGGGAAACAGTGCCAGAGAGGAATGGGGTGAAGGATCAGATGTAGTATCCAAAGTCATGCTTCCAGGAACTTCCAAGAAAAATTCAGCAGTGTGTTTTACTAATACATTCAATAACTTTCAAACCAGTCTAGGTGACACAATTAAGTTTAACCACCAAAGTTACAGTTACCTAGAAATATTTTTACAGTATTATTTTTCTAATACTGTTTAAGAATAGTGATTTTTCCCTTTTGAAAATATGAAACATGAGTTTCTTTTTTTTTTTCGTACCGGGGATCAAACTCTGGTCATTGTGCCTGCAAGGCAAGCGGCAGAACCACTGAGCTAAATCCCTAGCCCGAAACATGGGTTTCTTTTTACATCCAAGTTAAAGTTATTTAGGAAAATGAAAACTCTTTCTAAATTATAGCGCAGAAATTGTACCAGGGATGGTAATATTCATTACTGTAATGGATAAACCTTCAAATCTCATCAGCTTAAAACAGTTGATTCTATTTCATACTCACCTGAAGTCTACTGAGATTAGAGGATGCCTGCTCATTTAGTCATTGAAGGTTTCATTCCTTCTCCCATAGTTCAACTGCCCTACAGTGTCTCAATGTTTTTATTTTTTCTGTTTGTTCACCAGATAAGTAGAATAGAATGTTCATCAGAAGAAAAGATTTTATAGGCCATACACAGAAGTAAGCGAATCATTTCTAATTGTATTTCATTGGTGAGAACTGAGTCTTAATTTCACCTTCAGTTCAAGGAAGAATAGGAAATTATCCAGATATGAGTCTAAGAAAACTTGAATATAGGTTAAGGAAACAATGAGCTAATCTCTACCAGAGTTTTTCTTTCTGAACCAATCATAATCATTCACATAAATCATATTCATCTCACCATGTAGGCGACAATAATGCATCCATCTGTGAAACACCTGAAGTGCCTTGGTTAGAGTCTTCTCCAAGAAAAGAATCCAGATCCTAAAAACAACCCCAACCATGCATCATACATCAAAAATAAAGGGCAGAACTGGGACAACATGACTCCAACAAAGTTTCTCTCAGGGAAAAAGGAGAATGGAGATACATATAGGTCAATCCATATCAATATTTAATTCCCCTACTCATTGGACATGAATTCTTCCAAATAACAGGAAAATTGTGGTCCATTATTCTTTTTAAAGTATCTAGCTTTACATTACAGGTGATATGAATGCATCTTGAGTAGGAACTGGTGAATGTCTGCTCTTGTTACTCACTGCCATAACTTGTTATCTGTATGCGGCAGCCTCAGGTTCCACAGGTTGACTTGGGTCTCAGAGTATCCAGTCTTCTTAGTTTGGGAACATAGTTTCTTTGATAATAAGCATTTCTCAAAAGACAAGTGGGCATCTGATGGATTTGTTCAAAGTGACAGCAAACTCAGCCAAAGTTATTACCTGAAGAAAATCTAAACCCTTCGTTAGTACCTGACATTTTGTCTTTATGCCTCCTTGTCTCTCAGATTAATGCAGGCCACAGAAGTGTTCGGGAACAAAAGAGTTGAGTATAGCTGTAAAACACTTAATACAATTATTCATACAGACTTCATTTTGTCCAACAGACACATTTTTAAAAAGCACCCATTTTCCTTTTAAATTTACTTTAAAAATATTATTAAACTTTTATTTGTTGGAGTCCATACAGGGGTCACGTTTACAAACTCTAAAGCCCCTGGGTCGTTTTCTTTGATCTGTGGTTAGATGTCAGAAGGGCTCACTGAGCTAACCTCATGCTCAGAATGTAGTTTCTGTGAAGGCAGCCATTCACAGCCATCCGCCTGAACGACACTGTAAAATTTCCTCTTGATATCCACTGGCAGTAACATGCTGTCTGCTTCTCTGCTCTCTAAATTATCATGGGTGATTATTTTAGTAAAGTTGTACTATTTCAGAGCATAACGACAGGATCACATTTCAAAGTACTAATTTGACCTTACTTGGAAGGATACTAGCAAGTCTAAGAGACAAACCCCACAGTCTCGGTACCCTAATACAATAGTAGCTTAATTTCTATCCAGTGTTGAGTTGGAACCAATTGTAATTTGGCTTCATTGTGTCCTTCAGAGACGAACCTCTTTTGATCACGAATGTCTCCCCAGCTCAAAGCCACAGACACTGAAGTTTTCTGCACTCTGCCAGCAGAAGGGAAAAGAGAGTGCAAGATCCTGGGGGAGCTTTTTATGGACCAAGGCTGAATGTAGCTTTTTTCACTTTCAGCCACATCTGTTTGCCAGGAACACAGTGATTACAGCCAAACCAGCAGGAAAGTGTAGGAAAATGTACCACGATGGATGCCCAGTAAGGAAGAGAAATAATACTGGGAAATGTAACAAAATTGTTGTGTTAACTACTTAGGGAAAAAAAAACTCTGCATTAAACAATGAACTGTCATTAATCTTGACATTAATTCTGCCTGGCTGAAGTTATGATTAAGTCTATGTGTAAAGGAAGGTGATAGGAAGAAAGATAATGGTACAAGTAGGGATTTAGAAAAATTTACTCCACTAAGGAATATCATAAAACATTAAAGTGATATGTTATCTTCATAAATTCTTCATTTCTCAATGAAAATTATCTGAGTGAAAAATTTTAAATATACAAGAAGTTGAGATATAATTACAAATAATATATCAATAAAAATAAAGAGAAATAATCATATGTTTTCTCTTAAATTTAACAATTTGTATGATCCAATTATATTTGGAATATGCACACTTGGAAAGAAAATTAAGGATATATATATATAGTCTTCTTGGAAAAATAATATTTTCAAATTTAAAACTTTCCAATTGCACCAATAAAGGCAAAATTGAAAGACAGACTTAGGTACTTCTTTTTCAGTTGCTGGGCCTCCTGTTAATTGGGCTCTGCCAAACACTGGCCATCGGCTTTATTATATCAAAATGTCAAATCCTTATTCCCTCAATAGTTGTATTAAGCATCTTCCATATGTGAGATAGTGAGATTTAATAAGGATTCAAGAATAAATAACACAAACACCTTCCACTAAGAGGATTATGGTTGGATGGGAATGACTCCAAGTGGACAAAATCTTCCTCACCTGTGAGCCCATGCACAGCCTCGGGATTCACAGCCATCTGTTCCTAACAAGCCATCTGGGTTATTCTAATGCAGGCTAGAAGCTGAGGATCGCTGGTCTAGTAAGAGCCTCTAGGAGCAGTAATCTTATGTGAGAGAATATTTTTCCCACCATGCATGAGCCATCCTGAGCATTTTTCTAAATTTCAGAGCAAACTAAAAAATTATTTTTATTAGTACACACTGGCTGTACAATGGTTACATTTATCATGGGAAGTTAGTACATGCACATAACACATTTTAATTCTTTTTACACTTCTGTCATCAACCTTCTCTCTCCCCCATCTCTTTATTTCCTTCCCATTGGCAAAAGATCTGTTTCCCACTTTCCTACTATAAAGAATAAACATAAAGTGCACAAAAACTGAGCTGGAGCAATTTTTTGTTCCATTACCTGCATTATATACTATGCACATTATCAAAATCATTATTCCTTTATATAAGTCACAGTAGACAGTCATATGGGCATTTTGTAGACAGGTACATAAAAAATAAAATGACAGTAAAATTCAGTTCAACAAGAATTTTTACTTCCTTGATGCATATAAATATTTATAAAAAGGGATTAAAGATACTTTATATCAAAAGTCTATAATTAATTATATGTTTAATAAGGAATATATCAAGAGTAAAAGTTGTGACAGTAAGAGGAAGAAAGCAAGTCTGTTAACCGTGATGGTAAATACTGATTACAGGACTGAGAATTTGATTTTACCCCTAACTTCTTGGAGCAGAGATTAAGAGGAAAGTATGCTTAGTTCAGTTGGGGTTGTTATAATAGATACAAAAAATTATTTGTTATATTTTTATAAATGTTTTGTACACAGTATTATTTAAGACATTTAGAGATGCCAAGCTGTATAGCACAAAAGAAGCGACAGATGATTTAAATCAGTAATTTGGCCTGTTTGTAATGAAATGCAGGTTGTGTGACCTGCTGTGAGGAGCACAGGCCGTCCAAGAGAGAGCCATCGCTTCTCGCCTCAAGGTGGTTGCCAAAGTGAACACAGGCTAGATCTTTAGTTTGTTAAGAGAAGTTAGAAAAAATGGAAATCGAGCTTTTGCAAATGGGAAGTGGAAAAATAGTTGAAGACAGCAGGGAGGGATGGGAGGTAGGAGACAAAAAAAAAAGAGAATTACTGTGTGCTTCTACATGCACAGTGTAATCATGATGCATTGCAAACATGTACTATTAAAAATAAATAATAAAGAAAGAAAGAAAGAAATGGGAGAAGTTAAAAACTTGGATTTTTGTAGAGAAAGTCTTCAAGTGCTTCCATTCTTAAAGGAATTTGTATTTTAGCATATTACATTGGGAAAAATATATTTTCCTATGAGAAAATCCTCTAAACCATATGCCAGCTTATTCTCAAATTCTGTGTTGCATCCTATTCTTTTCCTATGTTTAGGCAAACTCAGAAGAAACTTATTTCTTCTTTGTGTAGCAGGCAAAGTGACACATTTCTTTATATTTTGATACCGTGAGGCACAAAGATGATAATGTACTCTTACACTTTTTTCCAGTACTACTGAAGGAGCCCTGGGCCTTCACTCAGTTGCATTCCCATTCCTTTTCCTTTTTTTTTTTTGTTTGTTTTAATATTGAGACAGGGTCTCACTAACTCATGAACTGTCCAATTTGGACTCAAACATGTGACCTTCCTGCCTCAGCCTCCCAGAGTGCTGGAATTACAGACATGTAGGACCACACCTGACTTATAATGAACTCTTTTAAATTTGTTTGTGTAGAAGTTTCAAATCTTGGTCTTTCATTTTTGGCAAACTATCAGGAAATGAAAACCATTAAGGATTCCATTGCATGCACCTTTTTTCCCCAAATGTCTTGTCTTTCATAAATTTATCTCCCGTCACTCCGTTTTAATGTTATTATATAATTTTAATGTATAGATAGTGCAAAATTTCCTCTCTCATATACAATTGTTCAGTACATATATAGTTACCTTAATGTATAAATACCTAGAACAGGGTTTCCATTCAGAGTTCAGATTAGAGGATTGCACCTATGAAATATTCTGGACATTTCTTACTAGGGTTTCCTCATCAGACTGTGTGCCATCAGACTACGGTGGACACTGTGGAGTAGCCCCTATACAACTGTATTAATGGAAGCACAAGTATCTTATTGCTAGAAGTCAAGTAGAGCTGCAGCTTCCTACATTTATGCCTAGGTGCCCTATATGGCTAAGGGTCAGGTTGAAATTGTTGGTACTTCAAAAAGAATCTGTCTCTCACTGTATTTCATTCAGACTACATTGTGTTCATTCCCGTTGTTGATAATGACTTATTGGTTTTAAATATTTAGTGTAGACTTTCAGTAAGTTATGTGAATCAGAACAATGATGGTACTTTAGGTGACAGGAAAGACTTTTCTTTAGTTAGGTTTATTTTTCCACAATTACTCACCAGAATTCCAGAGTTTTCTGCATCCCTAAATGAGTTATTTTCCCTACTTTTCCCAAAGGATATTATGGTATTGAAGTTGATAATTTAAATCAACAGTGAGCTGTAACCAGAACAAGTACTTCTTTGTAGCAGCATAAATGACAGGTACTGTTACCCAGACCAGATATTCTCCACACTATTTATGCTTCATTTTGGTCTCTTTGTCCTTTGATGATGTTTTTCTTTGTTCATATTTATCTAATCCTCTCAGGTATCTTCTCATATATTTATACTCTGCAGGTCAATAGTCCAGGGAAGATTAAGTACAAAGATTGGATTCTTGTCTCCAGAGACTATCTCCTTAGCCTTTGCACTTGAGGGATGGGACGTATATTAGGTTTCTATTTCTGGGTTACAAATTACTGTTCCTTTTGGTACCAGAAGCCCATTTATTATTTCTCATTTCTCCTGCATTAGAAGTCAGGCATGGCTTAGATGAATCTCTATTCAGCCTCATAAAGGTACAATCCATTTGACAGCCCAGCCCATTTCTTCCACATACAGAAGATTTGCTTTTCAGACCTGTTTAGGTCATTGCCTCATGGATGTGGAATTCATGGTGACTTGATCCTTCTAGGCCAGTGGAGTGTATTTGAAATTATTGACTGCCCTTGTCTCTATCTACAGGTATGAGACGGATAATCTATCTCCCTTTTGATCATCTCAAGTTAAATTTCTTAGAATCCTGATTACATTTTAAGTATTTCTTCATCTTTGCAAGATAAAGGGAGTTTTTCCATAATTTGTTGGAGAGAAACATGCTACATCATCTGTTCTTAGTCAAGGAAAGAAATATAAGGGTGTGACTCACTGGGGTCATCTGAGGCTAGGTCTCTCACAAATAGCTTCTCTCTTCTACCTGACTGAGATTTAATACTCGTGATGACAAGCTTGACCTGCTAACAGAATCAGTAGCAGGTTCTTAATTACAATATAATATTTTATTTGTACTGAAACAAGATTTCGAATATAGTACTGTGTAATCTTAGATTTAAATAACGATTTTCATTTGTAAACACTGAAGAAATACATATGCAAAGAATTTCCATTAACTGAAATTATTTGGACTCCCAGGTTCTGGTGGAAGAAAAGCTTTATGTAGCCACAAAATATATAAAATATATATAAAGGAAAAACATCACATATCACATATAATTTTGTTCCTAGGCAAATAAGCAAAATATACCTTCTTAATATAAATAATAATTAAAATGCATTACTTCTTACTAGATATCTTAGAAAAGCCCATGTATGTCCAAGTTTATTTCATTAAAAAGTAATCTTCTCCTATTAGGACATAATAAGAAGTTACAATATATGTACTTGTTTAGGAATACACAAATTGACTATATCCTAGAAATACATTTCAAATACAAGTTTCTCTTCTCTGAATTCTGCACTTAAACACTGTACTCTATTCTCATCTGTCTGTCTCTGTCTCTCTCTTCCCTTCTCTCTCTCTCTCTATCCATTTTACTCCTTATTGAAATTGAACTCAGGGCCTCAATTGTCCCAAGCACATACCTTACTACTGTGCTACACCCCCAGAACTGTATTATTTAACTTAATTTTGATTTTGTTATGTTCTCTTCAGGGAGAACAAATGAATAGATTGTGAATTAGTGGTTATGTTCATGAGAAATAATGATGCATTATGAACAGACAAAAATAGACTTTAGAGTCCTACATGAATTAAACTGTAGAAGTGAAAAATGAAGATAGGCATAGGGCTAACTCTTCATTCATTACTTATTATTAAATATTTAAGTAGTGCCTTAATCTTCTTAAATCTACTTAATATAATCATAGTAGAATCTAAGTAATGTCTTAAAATTCTGAGAGTACAAAGAAGAAGGTATAGTTTGTTTGTTTGTTTTTTAGATGATATAGTTTTTAAATAAAGTTATTTTTAAAAAAAGCTGAGGAGCTTGGATTATGAATTCACAGGGTCAAAACCTAGAATAACAGCTGTTTCAGTCACAAATTTTTGAACTTATCTTGTTCTTGAATCTAGCTACATAAATGCAGTAGTAATGCTCATCCCAAAGGATTACTCTAGAGTTTAGATGAGAACTATGGACCAAGCATTTAGTTCCTTCCATGTGACATAATGATTAAATTCTACTAAAAATGATAACAATGATATGATGAAGTAATTCAAACATAAAATTTATATTGTTTAATAAAAGCATACAAAGGGAAGACCGATGTATTAGTTACTATAGGCCACAAGCTGATGGGGATAGGTAAATAGCCTGAAGATTTATATTGTTGAGCTAACATTTCCACATTTACACAGAACAAGAATGACCTTGCCTCAGTCACTTTCCAGTGATTGGGACACAATGGTCACCACTTATAACTTAAAAGGAGAGAAGTTTTATTTGGCTAATCCATAATTATCTGGCTCCAAAACAGAAACAGAATGGCAGAGGCATATGATAAAGGAAAAGATGCTGAACCCATTATATCAGGAAACAAAGAGAAGAAATGAGCCTGAGACAAGAATATACCCTTCCAGGCTGCACGCTAGTGACCTGCTTCCAACCATGCCCTGCCTCCTAATAACACATTTGTCTATCAATCTCATTCATGGATGAATCCAGTGATGAGTATAGTACCCTCACAATCCAAATGCCTTCCAAACCCTTGAGACTTCCCGGGTCATTTTACATCTAAAACATATCACTTTACCTCTGGTGCCCCAAATACTAATGTCCATCTCTAAATGTTTTTAGTTCATCTCTAAGAGTTGCCAAAATCTTAATAGTTCTGGCATTGCTGAAAAGCCCAAGTCCAAAGACTCCTCTGATATTCAAAGTAAACTCTTACCTGTGAGCTTCCAAAAGAAAGTTGAACAACTTCCACATGAAATGTCACAGGGTGAACTTTTCCATTCCAAAAGGAATGGAACAGGGGGTTAGAAAGTAATTGGACCAAAACAAGACTGCAATACAGAAGGGCAAACATTAAATATTATAGTTCCATGTCCAACATTCAGGGAAAGTTGTGGTGAGATGTGAATTTCAAAGGCTTGGACAGACATGCTCCCGTAGCCTTGTAGATTGTAGCCCTCATGGCTTCTGTCTTGGAATGGTTCTACTTGCTCTTTGTGGCTTTCTCATTAGATGTTTGTTCCTGGCATCTCCAATTTCCTGGGATCTCTACTGTATTTTCACATTCATTCTCACAGCTTCACACAAACTCACCACTTAGAGTCACACTGCCTGGACTCCTAGGCCTTCTGAAATCTTCTGAAATCTGGGTGGAAGCCCCTATGATCCCATAACTCTTGTATTCTGCATACCTATAAAAACAGTTCCATGTGAATTAGTCTAGTGTCTCCGACCAGCTCAAGCAGTGGCAAGGCCTCCTTGCATAATAACTATAGAGGCTTCTAAGGGCCTAGGTGGCTGAGGATTGTGAAATGAATCCCATAGTCCGATTCCCTAAGCACTGCCTCAGAAAGAGGACCCAGAGACTTTCTTCTCAAATGAAAGCTTTATAGTTTTATACCACAGAGCCTGTACAAATGACATCTGGCTGATTGTGGAGATGGCTTTAAACTATCTTACCTGATATCCTGGTGCATTTTAAAAAAGTGCCAATCCCTACAGCAACCACCCTCAGGAAGGCCCAACTTTGCAGGTGCTTGCTTTTTTTTTTTTGCTAAAACAAAAGTTTCTATGTCTTTGGTTCTATATTTTATTTCTGATTCTGCCATCAGGAAGAAATACAGATCAGGATAAAAGTAGCCTCCAATACCTGTATCACAGTTTGTATATTGGGCTGTTTAGAAATTTCCTCACCAGAATTAATTAGTCCATCAACTTAATTTCAAGTTTCTGCAAAATCTCAGAGCATGGGCAAAATATAGACAATTTTCTGTCAAAGTATAGTAGTCATGGCCTCTAGTTCAACAGCGAATGGATTTCTTGTTCCTGTTTAAAACATCTTTAGCCTGGCCATTACTGTTTGCACTTCTATCAGCATCCTAGTCTTCTGAGTTCTGTGCACTATCATACACCAACTACTGCTCTCAGTCTTACAGAGCTTCACTACCATGCTTCTTCAAACTTCCAAAGTCCTGTCACAAATAAGTTCCAAAAGCTTCTTTTTCACATTTTAGGTACAGTGACAGCAACCATCCACCTTCCTGGTAGCACAATCTATTTTAGTCACATTTTCTTCATTGAGACATAATACTGGGCACTCTTACTGAAAGGAAGATAGGGTTATTTTGGCTAATGATTTTAACCCACAGCTGGATTGCTCCAAAGCAGAAATAGGATGGCAGAGTGGCATGGTGAAGGAAAAGGTGCTAAACCTATGGCATCAAGGAAGCAGAGGAAGAAGGAAGAAGCCATAGACAAGAATATACCCTTCCAGGCTGCACTCTAGTGACCTGTCTCCAACCAGGTCCCACCTCCTAACAGCACATTCAGCTGCTGAATCATTAGTGGATGAATCCACTGATGAATATAGCGCTCCTAGGGGCCAGTCACATTCCAAAACATATGAGACTTTTGGGGCCATTTGTTACTATTACATTAACTTTAAATTTCAAGAAGGAATGTCATCAAACAGGTGTATATAATTACACACGTTTGTAGTTCAATTATATTGGTGATTTGCACATGAATCGCTAGTTTTAAGTCTTAGGATGCACAGTTAATTCTGAATTAGGTTAAATAAAATAAGAAACACTTATTTAAACTGTAACAGAATTGAATCTTTGGGCCATGCAACTTCTATCTTTCCACAGTCCACATTTACTTTGCTTGTTTTAATATATCGTTAAGCATTTTGTATTATAACCTTTGAAGTAGAAGCAATTAATGAGTTTGCATAGTGCATATAACTCTAGCATAAAGTAAAAATTTCTTGGGGGAAGATATGATCATAAATAGAGAAATACTGTTCTGTCAAGAATTTGGGGAAATCTCAAGTACTTCTAATAGGGGAATGCTCCATAGCTAAGCTGAGACTATCATATAGATATCAAAAAATTTATGTCTAAAATCATATTCTCAAAGGATACATTAAAGGCACTTATGAAAATATACCATTGTTCAAAAGGTAAAATCAAGTTCTAATGTTTTAAGTTTTCAAAAAAGCTCTCTTTTTTCCCCAAATTCTACTAGTTTGCATGAATTTAACCAAGTTTAGAATACAAAAATATATCCTCCCATCTATAACTAATACCATCTATTTGAATAGTGAATATCCACTGGCTTTCTGATATGAACTACTTGAACTCAAATGAATCAAAATTATGTTTACATCACTCCTCGCAGAGTTATTAATCCCATTCACAGTAAGAGTATTGCATATGTTCACTATAGAACAGAACCGTGAAACAAGTTATCTTTCTTTTCAATTAACATTTTGCATCCTCATGTAGTTTACTTTTTTGTGCTATAGTAGTAATATATTCATTTGTTTTATAAAATGTAAAATATTTGTTTTCTCATTAAAGCTAGAAAATAACTTCCATATGAAACAGTATAATAAATATTAAAAATTATTAAACTCTGAAATTGTGATATTGACACATGAATTGTTTTAATCAGCTACATAGGAACTTTATAAGTTAGTATGAAAAATGGCCAAGATGACCAAAGTTTTGCTCCAGTAAAGTTGCAGAGAGATTCTAATTGAATTAGCACAAATGTGAATTAAAATGGAACTTTTCACTAACAAATATAGCCTAATAACAGATTGAACAAAATCACTAATGATATATATATATATTCTCCCATTATATTTTATAAAATCTCATTTAATCTCCACAGCCTCATCTAACTACAATAAGTCATAGAGTGATTTTGAAAGTTTTGCTGAGGCAATTCTAGATAGTATTATTCTCATTAAGATTGTCCTCTCTCTTTTTCTCTGTCTCTCTCTCTCTCTATATATATAAGTATTATTATATATAATATATAATTATAATTGAAGAAGATTGTTATTTTCTTGGTGGATTAATTAGAAAACTTATTTTCACATGGCATTTATAATAAAAAAGCTATCATGTTCATTTGTGATCATCCACCCAGCAGATAAAAATATAAGAAACTAGAATATATTAATAATTAACCTTAAATTTTTGCAAAGATATTAAGAATTAAATTACCAAAAATTTTCTAGGATGCTGGAAAACCAATTTGTGTTGGACAAAATGTTAATTAAAAGAGAAAGGCTCATGATATATCTTGTAATTTGAAAAACTCAGTATAGTTTGAAAACAAGAATGTTAATTAATATGCTTATTTCTTAAATCTAGGCTAATACTGCTGAGTTTTTAATGTTTGTTTATAATTAATACATTAATCAATTTATCATTTATTTTAAAAAGTAAAAATGACATGCCTATAATATGCCTATAATATCATATATTATAATAAAACTTTAAATATTATTCTCTTTTACTTCCTCTATATACAGTGGTACCATGAACCCTATTTTCTCCACAATTCTTTCTTTTATTTTCATTTTTTTTGGTACTGGGGATCAAACTCAGAATCTTGTGTTCAGGTGGGCCACTGAGCTAAATCCCTGGCTTCTCCACAATTCTGATCACAAAATGAACTGGATGAGAACAGAATCAAATTTCCATATGAGGTGAACATTTAACCCAGCCATTGAATTTGATTTGGTTCACATCCAAATCAGTTTGTGACCAAAATCGTGGAAAGCATCAAGTTTGTGAACCAAGATACTTTACAAGGGTTCTGTTAGATCAAAATTTCTTGTGACTTAATAATGTTTTGGTCACATTTTTTAAACTTTCTGTCCACTACAGCCAAAATATTTTGTTTTTCAAATCCAAAGGAATACGTCATACTCAAAATCAAATAAAATCCATTTTTATTTTTACCCCGCCATTGCTCCTCTTGTTTCTTTTCTTCTTTCCTCTTTTCTTCTCCATGAAAGCAGTGTATGCATGAGCTGCTTCCTTCATTCCTTGGCTGAGGGGGAGTTGAGTGCTATTTTATCTTCTTCTTCTGAGTTATTTATGGTCTATAATTGGATACTGTAGAAGAATGGCCATGGAATCAGGGTTTATTTTATAGAAATGGCCCCATATTTATGTTATGATATATCCTAAACTTTATTATGGTTAAATATTTTCTTCTCAAAGACACTGAGGATGTATGTAGTACATTCTGGTCATACCACACATATGATTTTCATGAGATGGGGTGTTTTACTCTGACATCACATTCCAATTCATTTTTATTTTTATTTTTATTTTTTTGGTACCAGGGATTGAACTTGGGTCCTTGTGCTTGTGAGGCAGGCAGCAGAACCACTGAGCTAAATCCCCAGCCCTAAATCATTTTTAATCTATGTATTCTAAATACTTGCTCCAGCATTATAAGGGGATCCAATGAAATCAATTTAAAAGATAAGTTTTTATGTGTATTTTAGTATGTATTCTCTAAGGGTTATGAGAGTTTTGTATCTATGAATAGTTATTTTTCTCCATTTGAAAATAAGGCTATTGTCTTCTGTAGTTTTCTCCAGTTGGATCAGCACTCAGATTATTCAAAATTAAGCTCAAGTTCTGGGTCTCCACCAAGATAGAAGATAATGGTAAAATTGAGAGAAGGATGAAAGAAGTTTTGGAGATAGTAATGCACTATTAGATGCTATCTTTGTAACACAGATATTGTAGCATGTACTTGTAATATAATATTGTATGTATAGGTATAGGTAACAATTAAAATATCACATAACTCTAAGTACATATTTAGATGGATTGATTATTTGCAATCAATAAATAAACATGTGTTTGTCATACAATTAGGTGTATGTTACATTTAATCCTTGATGTTCTAGAATAACAATTTTTTTGCATTAAATCATACTGTCAGGTCATACGACATTCATAAAGTAAGCCACTAAGTTAACATTGAATAGCCTGAGTTTCTATATTCCACTCTATGTAAAATCTTTGAGGTGCAAAACATATTTCACTTGATCCATGAGGATTCATACGAATTTTTAAAATGATGTCAAAAGTTTCAAATATAAATAAACATTGACATAGCTATTAAATCTTTCACATCTCATTGCAGTGATCTCCTACTTTTTATTTATTTTATGTCTTCATATCTAAATCCATTCAACTCAAAATAAACCTGGTGTTGGGTCTACTTCTGCCAAGGTTAGATTATGAAAGTAACATTATTTAATTGCTTCTAACTAGTCTCACATATTGTTTTAAAAAGTGCCAAAGAAGTGACAAGAGATAAAATTTTAAAAATCTTTTCATGATATCAAATGTAATTTTTTTAGAATTATTGAATGTCAAAATATATTGCAATGCTTTTCTCTGAATTCCTGCACCAAGAATAGTGCATCCCTTACTTCCCCTGCCCTGCCCTTTAATTCCTGCCCTGTTTTCTTTTTACTATGTAGCTTCTCCACACATTTGCTCTTTTGGCATCTTGTTTTTTCACCTCACATGTTCTCCTCCATACCTTTTTATATCACAAAACTTTGGTGAGTGATCTCCCTTTACAGAATCCTTTCTTTGACTTTTCCCTTCTTATACCCCTGGGCACAAAACTGCTTTTCTTTTGCATTGAGACTGAGTTGGATAGTCACAAAATGCCTGCTGGGTTTTCCTAGATGGTAGGTTTTGTAAGGACACATTTCGTTCTTGACAGGATAATAATTTGATTATACCGATTATGTGTTCTTCATGCACAATCCCCATACCAGGCTGATTGCTCTCAGTTTTATTATAGAAACACCTCAAGGCATAGTTTTGTAGCCAGAAAATGCTTTATGCTTTTTAAGAGACTTGGTTTCTATTTTCAAATGTAATAGTGGAGACCTCTAATCCACAAGTTTATGCCATAAATAATTAAAAGGATTTAGAGGATATTTTCCTCTATAACCCAGATGTGACAAGGTTGCCACCAGCTGAGGAGAGATGTGCGAAAGGTAAAACGTAAGACTGGAAATTAGTAGGAGCTCTCAGAACTAGTCCAGAACCTTGTGAGCCCTGAATATGGCACAGTAAACAGAGGTAAATGATGACATATATTTGATGAGTCAAAAACTGAGAGATCTTCATCTATTTCCTTGTTTTAGCCTGTGAAAGCAAGTTTTCTCCATGAAATACCAATATGTCATAGTGGAAAGAGATGAGCAATGGTTGTAATCAGTAAAAAGGGCTGGAGTAGAATCCCCCATCCTTCAGTTCCCTGCAGCATATGGTACTCGCAGAGATGAACTAAATTCCTTGCTGTGGAAAGGACAAACAGGTTACCCAGAGCTGCTGATGAGCACTGCAAGATGGGAAAGGCAGGTGGTCTTCCAGGAGACAGCTCCAGAATCCAACTGTGGATGTGGGGCTCTTGGAGAGAGCACACAGGTTGTCCCTGGCTGGAGACAGATGAGTCCCTGTGCACCTGACTGTAGCTGCTCCTGCACCACCCCACCTGTCACTTTGAGGAATAAAACACTGAATTGAGTATTTTATTTTCATGATGGAATTCACCAGCACTGGACTGAATTCACTGTTTTTGAAATAAAGACGAAGTCATTTATTTTATGCAACAAAATTTATATGTTTTTTACATCTGACTATAGAATGTAAGATCAAGTGGCTTTTTATTGAAAGAGAAAGGATTAATGACTAAAAACACTTAGCTATAATTAGCCAAGTCCTATGATTGGTATTTTACCTATATTATGTAATCCATCCTTCCAAACAGTTCATGCATTTAGAGCACTATTTGGAGTTCCGAGTGAGAGTGTGGCTTTATTCAGAGGCTTGCATGCAGATTATTTTGTCAAATGATCCTAAGGGACATCAATGATGAAGGCAAGAAAGCAAGCCAGTCTGAAGGAAACTTTTTTAGGTAGTCACGGAGAAACTACTACAGACTTGTTCCTTCAGGGTTTGAAAAGCAGGAGTATTTTCGTCAGCTAACTTTTCCTCAGTGGTCATTCACTGCACAGTCTCTTCCATGTCTAAGATTGTCCTTGTGACAGAGTGGCTTAACTGATTTCTACAGGGTCACATGAATGAGGAGCAGAAAAGCATGGGATGGAAAACATGCTACATGCTGAGGATCTAAGGCAGGATGCTGCAGAGGATGTATCTGAGCACAGCTGGTGGCTACAGGAAAGCTATTAATAAAGTTAGGCTTAAAGGATGTGAAGATGTGGCCTAGAAGTTGTCCAACTTCTTCACAGCTGTTTCCAGGAGTGAGAGACCAGGCCAGTCACACAAGGTCTTGTTCTCAGAAGGTTTCTGCAATGGGAACCTAATGCTTTCTGAACAGTCTTATGAATGATGTCTTTACCACAATGGAGCATGCAACTTGGAGGAGCACCTCACACGTAGTGTTGCTCCTTGCTGCCTCCCTGAGTTGCTGCTGCCTGGGCTTGTTGCTGTCCACTCTTTACCATCTGGTGCCATGGCCTCAGATGAGGTTTTCTTTTCCTCTTCTCGCGATCTCAGCCACTGTTTCTTAGAGGCAATGACTAAACTGTCCTGATGGACAGACAAGGGAAGACTCCATCCTATCGTGGCCCTCCCTCCCCTTTGGGGCTGGTCCATGGTCACAGGAAGGTTGCAGTGTAGTGCTTCCATGTCAGCTCCACATCTCCGTGGCATGTTGGGGAAGCAACACAGTACTGGTACTATTTCCCATTGCAGTGACGTGGGGATTTGGCAGGGGATTCAGTGTGGCCCTCTGAATGCCTTCAATGCACATATCAGGCATATCTCAGAGTGTAAGATTTGCAGTCACTTAGAATTCACCCATTTTCAGTGAACTCAGGTGGTGGAAAAGGGACAGTGAATTTCAGATTAATTATATTTTCTTTCTGTATCTGATGTTTTGATATCTAAGTCTTTCGCACAATAACAAGACTGCTTGCAAGGCCAGTGGATTCCTAGAGAAGCAGAAGACTCTCTGAACTTCAAGGGCAAATTTATAATCTCAAGGACATCCCTCTCCTCACCTCAGCACTCTCTCCTGTGGGTCTGCATGGTGTAACCTCCCCATTTTGGCAACTATGAATAATACATTATCATTTTAATGGAAATCATCTCCTGATTCTGTCCTCAGCATCCCAGAATACAAAAAAAATTCTAGACGCATTTAATGTATATGGTGGCTAGGGCAAGGACACATTCACATTTGAATTTTCCCCCTGCCCAACAAATATGTAGTAAATCTTGCATTCAGGTAATATTGATAGAGATTCACTTAAGTCTCTTGCTTAAAGTCACATCTATGAAGTGTCCTGCGTCATATGATTGGTTAGTTCTGTCACATCCTGAGGTTTTGTTCCTCTTATAACAAAGTACCTGCAGTACTCTATTATGCTCACCCAATACTGAGAGTTGTCTACCAGTAAGCCTGAATTCTTCTCTTTGTAAGTAACCTTCATATAATACCATTAATCTTTCACTGTGCTGAGATAGTACATTGTACCATTTTGGTGATTTGGGAACTTGCATGACTAACCAAAGTCCTACAGCATAGCTTTTGGGGATTGCAATGGATGGGAGAAGTTAATACAGATTTTCCTATTTTTTATGGGGAGAAAGGGGTCTTTTAGGACAACAAAATATAGTGCAATAGACATTTAGGATATCTGACAGAATAGTTTCCTCAGTACCCACTGAAATATCTATTTTATGCTGGCATGGTAGAATGCCCCAAGCGCAGTAAGCTGAGTCAGGAGGATTAGGAATTCCAGGACAACCTGGGTTACACAGGGAGGCCCTGTTTCAAAAATGTACATTTTAAACATTTCAATTTAAGAAAGAGCTTATTAATTAGATGATTCAAATGTTCCAATAATTTGTTTCATTTTACAAATATCATAATGATGTATTCTCACATATCATGTTAATACTGTATAATTAATATTGAAATTGAAATAGTGATTGTTCTCCATGAGTCGTTACCCTTCGGTGGGGATTAGGCAAGTGTTTCTACTTAATCCACTGGTTTCTTCTATAGTTTATCTTCATTTATTCTACTGATAAAGATATACATCTTCAAAATCCAAATATCACCTTCTTTCTAATAACTGACATGTTCATATGTCTAGCCTAGAGTTCTATGTGAGCTCTTGGTTTGAATCTTTTTTGCCGATTCATCATTTTTAATAGCTGATTAAATAGATGTTGCACTTCTAACACAGAAACTAGACCCCTTACAATTTAATATCACCAACACAATAACACTGCACCCCCAGCAATTTTCCATGTTTTAGTAAACAGGAAGCAAACTTCTCTAATTGTTTACCTCGAAATTATTTTAGCCAGAACTGAAACTGTGTCACAACTTCCACATTTATTTAATTGAAAAAAGTCTCATGGTTTATGGTTTGGTCTTCAAAACAGGTATACAATCAGTCCCCTTTTCAGTATCTGAAGTCCATGGCACCATTATAACTACCTCGGTGCTAAGTCCACACACCTTTTCCTTTGTAATTCCTAGACTATTCTCGAAAAAAGTCAGTGATTAACTATGTGAAAAACAAATCTGCTCTACCTCTCCGTTACCCCTTTGCTTCAAATACATCCCACACAATGTCAAAAGCCAAGTTTTCACTTGGAGCCTTGTAATATGTGCCAGTTCCTCACCTCTCTAATTTTGTCTCCTGAATTATCTCCCTGCAGGTTTTCCCCACAGCTGCATCAGTGCACCTGTACACTCTCAGGAACTGACTCCCTCTGACCTCACCCTTCACCCATAGGATGCGCCTTGTACTTCCTGTAGCACCCATATTGATGCCAAAGAAAAAAATAAATCCCAATAGCTCATTTATGCTAATACTCTATACAAAGGCAAGTAGTTACCACTGCCTGGAAAGAACAAAGTGCAGGAGCCACTGGGTCCTCAGTTGCTAAAAAAAAAAGAAAGAGAGAAAGAAAGAAGTAAATAAGAAGTACTTTGGGAAGTAAATAGGATCAGAAAAAAAAAGGTTTTCTCTGGAAATATTTTTGAAGATTTAGTATGATTGCCTTTCTTCTCAAAATAATAAAATATTTGTTTTCTTTTTCATTTATCTGTAGTTGATTTGACTGAGATATAGAATATAGGATGAGTCCTGAAATCAGACAGAATGACATTGGTATTTCATTCAGATTAACTAGCCCACCTCAGAGGTATTGAGAAAGAATAATACGAGGGTGAAGTAACTAATTTAGGAAACTATTTGATCAATTTCATACTTATTAGGAAATGCTTGGAAGCTTTTTCTTAGTCATACACATGTAGGCTAGGTTTTAAAAATCAATATCTATCCAGAAGGATCATCACTGATGATAATCATCTTCTCATGAAATCACAATGGGTTTTTCTCTTTTGTTGAGGCAGAGTCTCACCATGTAGTTTAGTTCAGGGTGGCCTAGAACTCACTATGTAGCATAGGATGGTCTCAAACACACAGCAATCCTCCTGTTTCAGCCTCCTGAGTACTAGTGTGTACCACCATGCCTAGCATCAGAATAGCTTTCTCAAATATGGAAAAATATATTTAATTGTGGAAGGGTTTGGAAGCATTTCATGCTAAAGACTCAAGAACAGGGACTTGAGAACAAAATATACTTTAATTATCTCATGTAATTAGAGAAGTTGGACTAACATAAAAATGACATTTTAAAAAGTAAATGACCCGAAGTAGAATAAAATCTTTGGGAAAATACCTGGTAATTGCTTTATCGTACCATAAAAGTTCAAAATATGAAATAATGAATGAGAAATTACAATAGAGGCTATTTTGAAGTCATAAGATTTAGTATAACTTTTGAAGGACTTTCATATGTAAAATGAACAAAGATAAAGATAAAAAAAAATCTATTATATAAGAATCCAGTTGAAGAAAGCTCTCCTTACTTAGCATTACTGAGTGCAATGGTCAGAGTAGGGCAAAGGGACCAGTTGGGAAATCTTAGAAAATAGAGCCAAGTATTGCGGAGGCATGTTCTGGAGGTTCTTAGATGCAAGCATAAGTTTGATAACAATTGAAATGACTTAACATTATTGAATAGATGACCAACTTACACCTTCACAATCTTACCACATTGGAGATGTTTCGAGTTTCCAGCCCTGCTTCACATTTTTTTTTTTTTTTTGTACTGGGAATCAAACTTATGACCTTGTGCTTACAAAGCAGGAGAGTTAAATCCTGGCCCCTTGCTTCACGTATTTGTTCACAGAGATCTTTATTGTCAGACTCTTCTACAAAGTTTCACACGAATCCATTACATTGACAGCATTATGCTGACTGAATGATTGAGCAAAGGGGAGCAAATACCCTGTACTTGTTGGACAATTTGCATGATAGAAACAGCATAAAATCCAACTAAAATTATAGGGCTCTCTATCTCAATTAGAATTTTTAGGTGCCTAGTGTTACATGTACAGAGATATCTCTTCAAAGGTGAAGGATAAGATGTTGCATTTGCCTCTTCTACAATCAACAAAGAGCCACAATGTCTTCTGGGCACATTTGGAATTTGGAGGCAACACATTCCTTGCTTAGCTATAGTACTCTGTCTCATTTACCAACTAAGAAAGCTGCTAGTTTTGAGTGAGGCCCACAGCAAGAGAACTCTGTGTCATAGGTCCAGCCTAGGATTCAGACTGTTCTACCATTCATTCCATAGGACTCAGAAGAACCAATGGTGCTTGCTCCGCCAGGTAGAAAAGAGTGCTGTCCAGAGACTGACAGGCTCTCCCCAGATAAATGACAGTAGTAGTCCTTATGGTTTTGGACCAAAACTACATATCCCATTCTCAGTACCATTTTTCTGTAGCAGTCAGCTTTCCAATAGCTGAAACACAAAACTCAACACTCACAATTTAAAAGGGAAAGATTTAATTTGGATCACTGTTTCAGAGGATTCAGTCCATGGTAGGCTGGAGCACAGGCAGAAACATCACGGCAGAAGGCATGGCAGAGTGGAGATGCTCAGTTCCTAATGGCCAGGAAACAGTAGGGAAATGGTGCTAGAGAGAAAGGGATGAGGGACCAGACATAAATCCCCAAGGCCACACCTCTATAACCCACACAACACACCCAGAATGTGCTGGATCAAATTCAGAGGCAGAAACAAAAACAATTAAATGGTCTCTACTCTAACTGCCACATTGCCATATTAGGCAAGATACTATCCTGGGTATTTTAGTTAAAGTACTCAGACATTTAATTTATTCCATAATATTTATCATGAAGTAAATAAAGACTTGAAATGCAATGCTATTTAAAAGTTGTGTGTGTGTGTGTGTGTGTTTGTGTGTGAATTCTACTTTCCCAGTGACCTAATTCATATTTGCCCCTAAAACTTTACCAGGAAAACAGATTTGAATGGTTTTGAGAACTTACATTACCCAAATGTAATGTCATGTACTTTAATGATATTATTTTAATAATGATAGCATCTAGCTTATGTGAGTGGTAGATCATGACTTTATACTAAAGACTCGGAGAAGCGAAATTACTAGCTGTAGGTTTCACTGATTATTGATGGTAGTTTGATCTCAAGACAAAAATTGTATTCCATATGATTTAAACTTTAAATTTTTACTTTTCCTTTCCAAATGTGATTACTGATGTAAATAATTCTTTTAACTTTCTCAACTGAAAAGAGCTGTTTTACTACTTTCAGAATAAAAGATTAAGTTGGTTGTTGTATTGCTTTGCTAGAGTTGCCTTATCAAAGCATTGTACCACACAATGAATGAATGGCTTGAACAGAAAATTGTATCCTCACAGTGGTAGCATCTGGTATTTTGAGATCAAACTCCTAGAAAAGTTGGCTTCTACCAATGGTCCTCTCTTCGGCTTGAAGGTGGTGCTCTCTGGCTGCCTCTTTACATTGAAAAATAAATTTCTTATTGTTGTAAGGACATCAGTCAATTGGAAAAGAGCCCAGAATCATAGTTTTACTTTTTGCCTTAATACCCATGTTAATGATTGTATCCAAACCGATACTCTTAAGTGAAATAAATAGGACACACATGTGTAAATACCGAATAGTTCTCTAGTGTGAGAAACCAAATTCATTCAAATTCTGAGAGAGCAGATATTAGGATTTTGAAGTGCAAATTTGGGGGAGACATAATTCAGCCTGTAACAGTTGTCTTAATAACTTTGTATCCATCACCCCAAGTTTGCAGTCAATATAAATCAGAGAAAGATAGCATTGGAAAATGAGGAATTGATTATTACTATAAATGATAATGCAAATGTATATATGTGCTCAATCTTGATGGTTGATAGGTGGTGATTTTTCACCATCATAAGTATGATACAGAGACATCTCAAGTGTAAAAATGATAGGGTAGTATTGATTACCATCACTGCATATCATAGCCTCCTGTAGAAACCTGGTACCACAGCTACAGCTGGCTCTGTCTCCAGATATTTATGAAGGCTGGAGCATGGCTTGGCAGTATGCATTTCTAATGAGCTTCTAGTTGAAACTTCTGCTGTCCCTGTATAGAAGCCAAGTCAAGTATCGTAGTTCTAAAATATACACACTGATTCATTAATTTCTATGTTTTTTTTTTCTTCTGAGAAATGTCATGATTTCATTTAGCAAGCTTATCGAAGCAAAGTAGAAGTTTCAGAAAATTATTGAGAAAAGTCTTTTGCTGTGAGCTTCCCTTGGCTTTACCTAAATAAGTCTAATTCTTCTTGGTAAAAAAAAATAATAACACCTTTTTTCTGCCATTATACCCTAAGTCCTTCCCTTTGTCTAGAAATCACCTTGAAAACATCTGAGTTATCAGTTTGAAAGAGATAAGATTTTTCTTGGTTCCAGGTCTGATTTCCCAAATACAGCAACTTTTTAATCTACACAAAACTTGATAAGCTGCTTTTTGTTTTAGTGGCATTAAATCAACATGGAATTTTATCTGCTGTAGCTAAAAAGGAGAGTAATTATTAAACCCTTACTACTGGAAAACATATTGAATGTTGAAGATCAAGCACAGCTGGGAGCTGCTCATTCCCAGCAGCACCAGATGTTTCGTTTCCTGTCATTTGCTCAGAATTATTTACACATATGGGTGGGCAATCAGAAGGGTACGGGGCTGCCAAACATCTTCTACTCCAAAATGTGTTAACTTTTAGTCAACGATATAATAATGCATCACTTACAATACTACGAAAAATTAAAAATAAACTTATATACAGTGAAGTAGCTCCTTCCTATCAAATGTATTCTACATGGTTCTTACTCTCTTCCAAGAAGAGAAATGTTGTACATTTTTCATATATTTTTCCAAAATGTTTATATATAAAGAAATAAATATGATTGCTTTTAAAAATTAAGTAAAACAATATATGCACTATTCTGAAACATTTAACAATATATGTCAGAAATCATTATCCATTACAGAAAGAGCTGTGTTGTGTTCTGTTTTATGTATTTGAGAAATTCTTTTTTTTCTTGGTACTTAGGGTTAGGGTTAGGGGATCGAACTCTAAACCTTGCGCTTGTGAGGCAGGTGGAGGAACCACTGAGCTAAATCCCCAGCCACCATTTTATGTATTTGATACAATTCTTTTAACTAGTTCTAAGTAGCTGGGCATTCATAGGTAACTGTATATGGATATACATTTTGATTGAGCAAAAGCATACTTTGAATACAGCGTTAAGCATTGCTAATTTATATATAAATATATATCTTTTCCTTTGTATGTGACTAAATGTTATAAAATCATTTCTCAAATGGCATGAAAATGTTTTGATTACCTTTTATTCTTGTTTTCAATTGCAAATGACAGACATTAACACTCTGGTGGTCAAATCCTTGGAAGTAGAATTTATTAGTCAACAAATAAAACTTCTATAATATTGGTAGAAATACACAGATTTTCCTTAAATAGGGTGGCCTATTTTACGTAACTGTAAGCCATATGTAATAGTTCACACCTCGATGAACAGTCTTGCAAATCATATATAAGAACTTTAGACTTTTTAAAAATAGTCTCTTCAATGAGCACGTAGATCTCTAAAACGTTTTAAATTTTGTGTCTCTTCTTGTGAGTGAAGTTAGCAGCCCTCTTATTATAGTTAATAGCCTCATCTCTCTTTTCTTTGCTGTGTTCTTTCATGACATGCTTAGCCTTTGGCTCTGATATTTCTGTACTTTCAGTACTTTACCTAATGTGATTCTCAAGTTTACGCTGTAGAGATTTGCAGGTTTCAGAAATTAGTTTTACCAAAAAAACTTTTATGATTATTTGGATTTTTAAAAATTCTCCCACATTTCATCTTCACAGATGTATGAGGCCAGCATTACAGTTATTCCAAATGTGTTGGTTTATGCAATCTCAGATGCACTTTTGTCGGAAGCAGGTTATTTTTCATCAAGTTCGCTGTTTGTGTGATTCTGGGGGGAGTCTTAGCTCCTCTACTCCTGGGGTTTGCTGTCACCCTGATACTCAGCGCCTCTCAGTCTCCTCGCAGATGGGCGTCACACCTGGTGTGCGCCCTCCTCAGCAAAAATGTGTTTCTGCTGAGATTTACTTCTAGTGATTCCCCTCGCTTGTGAGAGATTTTTATTTTTTTCTATATCTATTCCTTTCCATGAGGCAAAATAAAAGTACGTTAGTTCATTCCTGTAAATTTTAGGCATCCTTATTGTATAATTTAGGCTCTAGGGATTGATGTTATTATGAACTGAACCCGTGTCTGTGATTTACACCCCCAGTTCGTGTCCCTTGGGTGCCTATGTTTCTTTTGGGCTCAAATTTGCCAATTTTAAATTAAACTTTCACCTAAAAGAGATGATGTTCTACTAATATGAAAGAATGTATGTTTGTATGTTCATCAATAAGCTTTTGAATAAATTATTGTGTATTATTACTGTGAAATGTGCTAGGTAAAATAATGAAAGAAGTATAGAGGTAACATAAAAAAATTGTAGTAAAGCCTTAGGACAATAGCATGACTCACTGTAAAATTATCAATTTAGATTTAATCTTTAATTTATCATCTATTTGTTGATGTAGCTATTGATTATTTTATTTATATCCAGAACTATATATGCAGTTCAATTTTAATAATTGCGAGAACTTTGAACTAAAGGGAAAAATATTTTTTTTCCTTACTGTCAATTTTTACTGTTTTTATATATTGCTTTTCTTATATGAATTGACAAAACTTTTGTAATATGAGCAAATAATTGAACTATAATAACAATACATATTTTCAGAATAAAAAATTAGACCTTGAGATTATACTCTTAATTTTGGAGGAAAGTGGATATAAAAGCTTCTTAAATATTCCCGATAAAGACATATCAGTTGAAGCATCTTTACTTTTGTAGGACCACAGTGCAGCAATTACAATAACAGTGTGGAAGATTCCTCATGTAAAGATATCTAAAAGTTACCTAGGTATACCAATAAAAGAATTTAAGGAAAAAAAAAAGTTATCTAAAAATACGCTGGAGGAATCGGTGAAGTTTGGTTGTTCCATTTTTGTTGTTTGTGTTAATTTTACATTTCTTCATCAAAATTTTACAAAGTTAAACCTTAGTAGGCAGCAAGAGTTAATTGGAATATTCCACAGGGACTTTATTACAACCAGGAGACCCTTCTTTGTATTCCATCCTTTTAAGTGATTACACTGTGCAACATATTACCTACTTTACTCCCTAATTGCTAAAAACCATAAAACTACATAAAGAGGATAACGCAATAACTGGAAATATGTACACCAAATTGCAAATAAAATCTCAATGAATTTCCAGATAGTAAAAGTAGAAACCTTGACTTTCTATGCACTGTGACAAAATTAGATACTTCATAGTTATCAGTTTTATATCCCCAAATTAGTAACATCTTGAAATTGTTTTGGTTATTTTTCTTTCCATAAGTCCAGTGACTGATAGCAAAATCAGTGATGAAGATCTTCCCCAAGCTCCTTATAATCTCTCTATTTCCCAGAGATCAATGTTTTAAAATAACACTCACCTACTGTTAATGAAACTCCCCCTACGTGGTAGGTGAAGGTTCAGTCAATCTTCTTTTACAAGGACAGGAGAATCAGATTTATTTCAGTAATGTAAGCTTCTTGTCTCCTCAAAAGTACTATAAGGCATTTAAATATTCATGACTTGATTTTTCTAAGCCAGCAGAAAGATAATGACAATGTGAGAGAGTCACACCTCATAAACATTATATTCAGTTGATAATCATTGTCATACATACATTTAATTTTTGGATAGTATATTGAAATAAATACATATATAATAAACACATGTAATAGGGGAATGTATTTCTAATATTTGAGTTTAAATTTTGTGGATAGAAAAAATATAACGTGTAATAAAATAAATCTAAGTCAAGTGCTAAAATACCATGTGTATATGACAATAATAGTATTACTTACTAACACATGTTAAGGCCTTACTATGAATCACCAAAAATTTTTAGTTCTCTAAACTTCTTTCAGCCCATATAATTGTAAGTGCAACTCATAGAGCTATCATATTCATTGAACTGTCAGGCAGCAGAAACTTTATGATATTAGATAACATATCTCTAAGACCATTGGCAAAGAAACAAAAGCATCACAATTCAAACACAAGTCTATATAAATCTATTGCTCAAAAAGACATGAAACTAAAACAGAAGTGCCTTTTAATATCATATCTCAAGCAAAGTACTTTAATGCTATATGTGATTCTTTGTATCTTCTACTGGAAAATGATCATTAACAACTTGCTTTTTAAAGCATCTGCCCCATTGCGTGGAGTGGAGAAGGCATACATGTGGTATAGAACTCACAGGTGCATGTCCACTCATAAGACACACATTTGAAGTGCTAACCTCCTTCCCTCATTGTACAAATAAATATGAACACACATCAAATCCAAAGGATGTGTTCATTGTACCTGAATATTTTATGACTGAAGACTACTTAATTTACTGTTCAATTTTTTTCCTCCTTAAAATATTCTTTCCCTGGACTTCTATGATACACTACTTGCTTCATCACCATGAACTGAGGCACAGAAGATTTCTTCTAGTGATTTCCAGACACCTGGTCCTCTACTCTCAGGATGTTTAATGTTCAGGGCTGAGTCCTATGACCTGTACTGTCTCCTATTTCAGTCTCGTTCAATGGGCCATTCGTGATCCTGAGATCCTGCTGACTCTGATGTGAAACCTGTAACTCCAATCTCCCACCAGCTCATAGTTTCTGCCCATTCTATGTCATCTTTCAAATGCCTCATATTAGCATACGTGCACTAAATTTGGTGATCAAATTTTTTATTTTTACACTTAATCTACCTCCTGCATTTAAAAACATTACCTTTTTCTTATCCATGCATCATAAAATGCCTAACACTTACCCTTAGCTTGCATATATATATATATATATGTACATATATATGTGTGTAAATGTGTATATATATTAATCTTTATCATGTGTATGTATATATACACATGTATATTAATACTATAACATATGTATGTGTATATATATTCATCTTATTCTTAGCTAACATCTGTTACCTACACTTCTAGTAGAGCGTTTTTTTCATTAGAGTATATTTGCCAAACTGAATCGTGATGTTTGTTTTGGGGAATGATACATCCATAAAACACATCTTGATCATTTTTGATCTTTTTTATTCCCCTCTGCAATAGTGTTTAAATCATTCTTCCATTTTATCTTCTCATTCTGCTATATCCCATTCTCCATGGAGGTAGAATGTTCTTTTAAATCAGTTTATATTATAGCCACCTTGAAATTCTCCAGGAGCTTTTCACTGCAAATAGTGAGAAATCAAAGTGATATTCTAAGAGATGATAGAAAGATAGTAGAGTAGGAAGCCCCGTATAACAGAGTCTCTTTGTTGTATGATACAAATTATATATATATATATATGTATATATGTACATATGATTATCTTTGTGAGAAAGTCACAAAAGAATTAAGAGGCTACTCCAAGCCAGCTTAATGTGACATCAGCCAAAGCGAGAGCCTGCGGCGCTGTCTGGCCATAGTCTCAGCGCAGTGCAGCAGTACATCATCGACAGGCGACGGTTCTCCCTTGCAAGTGGAACCAAAGCATGGACCACATGACACACATTCTGACTTCTAAGGGAGGCTGTCGGAGAGACTGGCTTCTGTGCCATCTGCCTTGGTTTGCTTATGAGGATGCTGAGAAGAAATATATTTGAGGACCTGGCTACTGACTAAGAAGGGTTTTGCTGTAGCAAAGTGAAGTTGATGACCTCTCCCACACGAGAAGAAAAGAAAAGTGGAAAGTATATCCATTATTCTGGGGTGTAAAGTTGCCTGCCTGAGGGACATATTTCTCTCTAGCTCATTTAGGGTAGTGATGAAACCCATCACGATCTAGATATATAGGAGGCAATGGGAACAAAAGAGCACTAGGAAGTATGCTTCTGCATCAGAGAATACAGGGCATACAAGGGAGAATTCAAAGGAATCCAGAAATTAGAAAATTATGAAAAAGAAATCTGGCAATCCTCTAATTAAGAAACTACACACAGAGTGGGAAGTGACTCTTCCATAGAGACGATTTAAATGGTCTCTAGTATCACTGGCCAGGCTGGATGGGGATGGTCTCTTTCTGCAGGAAGCCCCTCCATGAAGATTGAAAGGTGGCTAATTTTCACATGAGTAGGTATCAATACAAAGGTATAAGGAATATGCAGAAATAGGGAACAGGTTTCAATGAAAGGAGTCAGGAAATCTTCAAAAACTGATGGTAGAAATGTAAATATATAAATTACCCCCACAAAAAGTTTAAAAAATCATCATAAACATACTCTATAAGTTCATCAAATAATGGATAAACAAACAAAACATGAATTTCAACAGAAAGGAAACATTTATAAAACCAGGAATCTATGCAACAACACTGTCCTTCAAAATTGAAAAAAAAATAAATGCTCTCAGCCATAAAACTACAAGGGTTCATCACTATCATAATAGCCTTACAAGGATTACTGAGAGTAATCCTTAATTTGAAGGGAAACATGCCAAATAGTAACAGAAAATATGAAAATATAAATGCCACTAGAAAAGAAAATACAGAGTCAATTTAAAAAATGTATATATACATCAGGAAAAAAAAAGTATGATTGCTTTTCAACAGATGGTATTACCCTTATATGGGGGACCCTAGAGGATGTGATATTTTGCAGAAAATCAACTACATTGCAGGCCCTCAGAGAAGAAATTGAAAATGAATGTGCAGCAATCTCAATGACCAAGTTACCCAAACAGGAGTCTGCCATACTATTAAGTCTGAAAGATAATGACCACCACTTTGAGCAATTCTTGTAATTGTAGAGATAAAAGGTAACTTGTATTAATCTCATCATGCCTCAAGAAATTTGGTATTAAAATATTTATAAAAGGTTTTCTTTTCCTGAAATGTGTATACATGTTTTGGTTGACACTGCATATTGACAAGAAATGAGGTATTAAATATTGCAATGGTATTGAAAATCACTTTTAATTCTGATTTGAAGTTAAAAGAGAAAAGTATTAAAATACGTTAATGGATGCACAATATAAATTACTCTTTTGTGATATCAGTAAAATAAAATATGTGTGGTTGAAATAAGCATAGTTTTAGCAATTGATCATATATAAATTATCAATTTGAAATAGATTTTATGAGATGGTTTATTTAAATATCATGATATGCTCAAAAAGTACATAAGGAAGATAAAAAAATGGGAATAGTACGTCTGGTAAATAAATCAATTATCTACAAAGCAAAAGAAAAGGAGAAAAATAGGTATGGATAAAAGGAGACAAAAGTTATAAAGAAAAGAATAAAATGGCAACAGTAATTTCTTCTCTATCAAATATTAAATTTAATCACAGGACAATTAAACTCCTAGTTCAAAAAACATTGCCTGTAATCTCAGCATTTTAGGTTAAGGCAGGGAGATGACAATTCAGTTCCCACCTGGGAAACTTAATGACTCAGTCAGACTTTGTCTCAAAAAAAAGAAAAAAGAAAAAGAGAAATCCATGTTTTCACTTTGCGTGCCTCAGTGAACCATGGTGAATTCTGGTATGTAAATGCGACATGGAAAATCACAGAAAAACAGAGTTCCTAAGTTTTAAATTGCACTCTGTTCTGAGTGACATCAAGAAAGTCTTGGTATCCTTCTCTCGCCCTCCTGGGATCTAAACCACATCTTTGCCAAGCACATCCATGCTGTGTATGCTACTAGCACATCAGCTCCTTAGCAGGTGTCTTGGTCATTGGCTGTTACACCTGAAGGTGTTTGGAGAGTTTGTGTTTAAGTAACTCTCACTCTATTGAGTAATGGGCCCAGAGTGCAAGAGCAGTGGTGCTAGCAGTTCAAGGTTACAAGAGAAAAGCCTCAACTTGCCTCATTTCAGTGAAATAATTAGAGTCCTTTGGGACCAGGGATTTAGCTCAGTGATTCTGGTGCCTGCCTCACAAGCGCAAGGTCCCGAGTTCCATTGCTAGTACCCCCACAAAAAAATAAATAAAAAATAATAATAATAACTAGAGTCTTTTACTTAATAAGAAAAGGAAGAAATTCCTATGCTGAACTTGTGAATACCTGCATTAATAATGAATATTCTATCCATGAAATTGCCAATAAGAAAAAAAAAATAACTGCTAGTTTTGTTGTCACAACATAAAGAGCAATTCACTTGGACAGTTTATGGTAAGTGCTTAGTTACGATGGAAGAACCATTAAATTGTGGTTTCCTGCTATCCATGATTTCAGCCATCCATGAGGGTCAGAGTGCATACCCCTTGTAGGTCTGGCATGTGTGTAGAGAGTACTACTTATAACTGAACATAGCGCATGTTGTTACAAGTTAGACTACTGATGTACATTTGACTTGGTATTTCAACAGTGTCTTTAATTAATCTCCGTACTAAAAGGAACTAGTAAAAGCAGGATTTTATTGAGGAAATGGAACTTTATTTTCCAGCACTTATGTATATTTGATTTTGACAGGTTTTTAAATGAAAGGCACAGTATAATGTTAACCAAAACAGGGCATGCTTTTAAAAAGTTTTTCTGTAACGCAGTTACAATTAAATGTTATAAATTCAAGCTTAGTGTTTTAACATCATTCCTGCTAAAGAAACCATGAAGCAATTGGTCTATTTCCCATTTATTCATTCCCTCACTAACAAATGTTCACTCAGTGATTACAATATAAAAACAATAGACTTGTAAATGTAGGGGTTGCTGCAGAACATGCAAGATGCCTGGAACTGAGACAAAAGATCTTATCGCCCATAGCACCGTAGGTGGATACATTTCTACTGTTTCTTGCATCAGAATATAGGTAACACCACAGCTTGGGCAATACTTACAGGTCAGCACTAAGAAACCCTGAGCATTGTAATTCCCAGTCTTGCAAAAGTCTTGCACTCTTTCCAACCTCTTTACAGAAGGGAGATACGTTCTTCCTTCTCTGTCCTTAAGAGAGGTTCTCTTTTTCTACTCCAAGGCTGTTTGCTACACAGGGCAACTCTGAAAATGTAGTATGAAACAAAGTTCTCAATGCCTTTCCTCAGCAGATGTGCAGAAACACAAAACATCTGAGAAGATTTTATGAAGTCTTTAGTTTGGATCTTGGAGGGTATGTTTTTTAATGGGAGTTTGGAGATGAACACTTTCAAGGTAAACAAAGTTGAATGAGCGTGTCAGGGATCTATGCCTCTCCATATGTACACAGTTATTTCCTTGGTATCTTAATGAACCTTAAATGATTATTTTCAGTGGAAAAACACAACATGCAAAAGTTAATGCACTGTGATCCATTTATGCTATTATTTAGATATTTCCCTATCTTTAAAAGAGAACAACTCTTTAAGATAATTTTAAATATGCTTGATTATATAATGACTAAATAAATATAAATCATGATGTGCAAATGATCAAATCTTTAAGAATATGAGAATATTCTGAACTCATAGAATTAAAAGTTCAAATATAAAATTTGGGAATAAACTTGGATACAACATTTATAGGAAATTTATGTGAGGCTCCCCACAGTTCCATGTAATTTATGGCCATTTGCACTTTTAACTAGGCAAAGCCTATTTTTGTCAATCTACAGATGGAAGAGTAAGTAGGATGATTGGTGTACCTTCAATGACCAACGCAAGTTACTTAGCTGCAGCCTGTATGGAGAGACAAGTACACTTTGACAAGGTGCCCAGATGGAGAAAGAGTGAACAAGTGGTACACAGAGCCTACAACAGCAGATAGCACGTGGTTTGCAAAATATTCGAATTATTTGTCCCACAATACAGAACGTTAAAGCCACTCTTATTTAAGGAGCATTTATACTAACTGTGGTTACAAAGTACTATTTTTGCAGTAGTCTTATTTACCAAGAAAAATGGTTCAATGAATGATAATATTAGTGAGATTTAGTGAAGATAAGATTTGACACTATTTAGAAAAATAATTTAGAGCAATTTAATACGTATTTAGGCTAAAAGAATTTGGGCACAGGTTATGAGTCAATTGTTCCTTAATATAGGAAAATCTCATAGAGTTGTAGAGAACACAATTAAAATATAGAAGTATAAAAAGAAAATTGAAATTAAAAATTCAGAAAGTAGTATCAATGAGCTTTGAATATAAACTAGACATAGACCAAAAAAATAATGGAGATATTATTATTATTATTATTATTATTACTATTATTATTATTTTGGTACCAGAGAATGAATTCAGGTCCTTGCTCTTGCGCAGAACCACTGAGCTAAATCCCTGGCCCGTAATGGAGATATTCTTAATCACTGGATGCTAAACAAAATGTAGAATATATCTGCAATTTAAGAAAGGAGAGTGATTAAATAATATGATGAATGCTGCTGTCAAGTCCAATGCAATGAAAAAGGCAAGGTTGTAAAAATGTTTCCCTGCATGCCCATCCATCTAATTCACTGGACTGAGGACAAGGTGATATCTGGCTTTTCACTAAAGTCAAAATGACGAAAAAAGTTATAAGCCTTGAATAGATTCAGAGCACCAAGGCTGTCAGGTCAATACAAGTAAAGACACTCATGAAAGAAAACCTACAGGGGTGCTGCAGAAAGTGGCAAGAAAAATGGGATAAACGTGTTTGAAGGAAAGGGGAGAATTCTGTGCGGGATTAATGGCAATGTAGCTTTTACAGTGGTAATTTCCTTTTAAATTTTAAGCTTGTCATTATTTTCTATCATGTTTCATATACCTAAACATCTATCTACTTTGCCAGCAAGGAGATATGTGCTTGAAACCATCATTCCAAAGGATAAGTTCAGGTATTTCTAAATTCTTCATTGAACTTGAGCGAAACTGAGATTTTATTCAGTGCCAGTAACTTTAAACTTATATAATAACTTTGAAATTCACATTTAATATGTTTATCATAAATTGGCCCTAAAGTTCGATGGTTTTTAAGTAATTCATCATGAAAGTGTCCAGTCTTACTATTTCCAAAATGAGTCATCCTCACAAGATCAGCTTTATTTACAGTTTCAGAGTTTTGTTGCAAGTTTTATTTCAAGGTTGATTCCCTAATCTATATTTGTAATATCAATCTATTTCAGGGAATTCTCATAACCTTTAGGCTTTCATATTAGAAATAATAAATTAAATGTGTTTAAGACAGATACATGTAATATAACACTTAAATAAAATTCTTAAAGTTTTATCCTTTCTGAAGGTTAATATATAAATAAGAAAACCCTCTTAGTGAATTTGCATCATGTATCTATTGTTATTTACTCTACATAGATGTTCTAGATTTCTTTGTGGTCAAATTTTATAAATAAAGAACCAATAAGTTAAGAAATTATGGCAAAACACCAGCAAGAAGCAACAGCATTTTGTATGAAGATGAAAATCTTTTGCTTTGACTATCATGCTGACTAGCTTCATAGAAGGAGTGGCTTTATTAAGAGCTATTAATGATTTTTTGGCTTAAATTATTTTATTGGTACATTTTAGGTATACAATATGTTTACATTTATCATTGGGTGCTTGTACCTGTACATGATGTATCTTGGTTCTTATTTTTTCCCCATTACCTGTGCGGCCTTCACCCCTCCACCCTTCCCTATTTACATAGACTTCATTTCCATTTTTTTTTCTTTTCTCATAATTTTTTCTTTTCATTCTTTCCTTTCTCCATCTCCTCTCACCACCCCTACCCCTTTGGACCTTTCCTATTTCAAAGTATCAATTATTAGTTATTAATCCTTTTAATCCTTATTTACACTCTCAGTTTCTCACACTAGAGAAAATATTCGGTATTTACACATGTGTGTCCTATTTATTTCACTTAAGAGTATGGCCTCAATATGCATCCATTTAGCTATAAATGACTCTAGTTTCTCATTCTTTATGGCTGAGTAGCACTCCATTTTTTTAAAAACAACCCACATCTTCTTATTCCAGTTTCGAGTTGATGGGCACTTGGACTGTTTCCAAGCTTTAGCTATTACAAACTGTGCCGCTATAAATATGGGTGCACATATATCTCTGCGGTATGATTCTTTTAATTCTTTGGGGGAAATACCCACCAGGGGTATTCCAGGGGTACCTAGCTGGGTTAAATGGGACCTCCAGCCCTAGTTCTTTGAGGTATCTCCACACTGATTTCCATAGAGGTCGCACCAGTCTGCACTCCCACCAGCAATAGAGAAGGGTTCCTTTCTCTCCACACCCCAGCCTGCATTTGTTATTGGTTGGTTTCTTGATAGCAGCCACACTTTCTGAGGTGAGGTGGAATCTCAGTGTTGTTTTCATCTGCATCTCTCCAATGACCAGTGACATTGAACATTTTTTTCATATGTTTATTTGCTGTTTTTACTTCTTTGTCTGAGAAATGTCTGTTCATTTCAGATGCTCATTTTTGAACTGAGTCTTTGAATTTGGGGGGTCTGATTTTTTTCCATTCTTTATATATTCTAGATAGTAGCCCTTTGTCTGAGTTACAGCTGCTAAAAATTTTTTCCCACATTGTAGGTTGTCTGCTAGCTCTGTTGGTGGTTTCTCTTGCAGTGCAGAAGCTTTTTAATAAGATGAAATCCCAGTTGTTGATTATTTCTGCTAGTTCCCGTGCTATTGAGTTTTTGTTCATAAAGTCTTTTCCCATGCCAATATCTTCAAGAGTTCTACTTAACTTATCTTCCAGCAAGTTTAGTGTTTCTGTCTTAATATTTAGATCTTTAATCCACTTCAATCTTAGTTTGGTGCATGGTAATAGATATGGGTCTAGTTTTAATCTCTGGCAGGTTGAAATCCAGTTTTTCCAACACCATTTATTAAATAGGCTATCATTCCTCCAATGAGGGTGGTTGGCTCCTTTGTCAAAGATGAGGTGGCTGAGTATGTCTGAAGTTGTTTCTACATCTTCTAATCTATTCCACTGATCCTCAGGTCTGTTTCTTTGCCAGTACCATGCTGTTTTTATCACAGTAGCTTTGTAGTATAAAAGCTATTAATGATTAACTGCTGAATCTTAGGTGATCTGAGAAATTCAACATAAAAAGTTAATTTGAAAATGATGCTCTATTCATAAATTCTTACATTATTTAACATGCTTAAAGATAATGTAATGAAAACTTTTTTAATCAGAGAAATAATAAGGCTCAGAGAGTGAGATGAAAAACAATTGTGATCATTTTCAACAAAATGGACTTTACAAGTGGTCTCCTGATTCTTCAGTAGAGCAATTAATTCTACTTCTGAAAAGTGAGTACTTATAGAAGCCAGAGATTAATCTGAGCAAGCAATGTTGGATTATTTAATTTAAATATCAAGCACAAAGGAGAAGTTTGTGGTACAAATTATGTATTATGTATTATGTATTTCAGCCTTTGGAAGCTATTTCTTTGGAGTAATATGACAGTAATGATATTTAGCAGAGGAAATTCTTTCAAACGTCTCACACCCGTTTTAGGAGAGTAGGTACATTTATTTGGAGAATATTATTTAACATCAAAATTGATGAAGGTAGATATGAATTTGGAAAAGTAGTATTCAGTGTAGCTTAGACATCTGGAAACAAGGTCAAGTCCTACCCACTGGGGTCGTGCTGCTAGCTGCCTTTTATGTCATTCAGCCACCACTGGACTCTGTCATGGCACAAAACTCGTGCTTCAGCTGCTTCTATGTGCATGTTGGAGCATATTGTTTGCATGCATATATCACTGGCACAGGTTCTACCTAATAGGGTATAGAAAGAACTTTATTTTGGGTCTAAGTGTTCAGTGGGGAGTCAGGCCTCCATTCTTCAGAATGCACATATTTGAATTTTCCATGAAAGAAGGCAGGATGTTTGAACGCTGTTTAGGCAAAAACTGTTAATATCTACTCATTGCATCGGTCTTGATAAGTGGCTTATTTTACTATTTGAATTTCAACTTTAACCTATGGAGGGGAAGATTTCTTGAGTAGAAGAAATTTTTGTATTTGTAGCTTTATTCTATAATTTTATAGTAAATTAAATTATTTCTTAAAGCTCAGTTGAAATGTTTACATTTGTTCTTTCAATACACAAGGTCAAATTTATCACTTATATTTGTCATAATGGATTCATAAACAAATAATTCATATCTAAATTGATATACTTATAGTTTTGGAATGACATAAAAGATCAACATTGTATAGAAAGGAAACAGTCATTTTACGTATCAGAAATGCAATACAAAAGCTACTTTCTTCTCCTTTTACTCATGAATTATGCTTTGTTAAATAACAGCATAAAGGGCAAAGATGTTAATTTCATCTGAAAATCACACTAAGTGGTGTGAAAATGTTAAAAATACAATGCCTTCTATGTATTCATCAGTTGGCTTCTAAGAATGACTAAAGTTTCTTTTTTTAAAATACATGACTTTAAATTTAGAATTACTTGGCAAAAATTTATATAAAATCAAATATTTTTAAGTAGGCTGGAAAAGTATTGAAAGTAGTTATTTTAGCTAACATTTTTAATAAATAGGAGTTTTAGAAATAATACAGAATAAGACAAAATTATAAGATTCATATAAGTACATATTGTAAGTTAAAAATAATACATTTTGTTTTTTAAAATTGCTCCATTTCTTTTACCATGCAAACTTAGAATAATATTGTTCTTTTTAATATTGTAAGAAAGATTATGAATCATTTTAAATTAAATCAATTAAACAGATAACTTAGTTTTTATAAAATATTATAAAACTTGAATTTCATATGTGTCATACAGTTACAATGAAATTCCAGTTGTAATTCTACACAATTCTTGTAAAATAGCTAAAACTGCTTCTTATGAACTCTCACTTAGTGAAAAAGAAACTGATAGAAAAAAATGCCCCACTGTAGAATATCTTGTAACATTTTCATCCCCAAATCTAAAGAAAATCTTTTTATACAAGTATATGTTACATTATTACTGATTATTAAAGTTTTAATATTAATTATGTTTTCATATCAATTTCTTTGTAATTCATTCAGACATACATTAATTTATACTGATTTACAGGGTAAAATTTATGAATGTAGAAATAATTCATCTATTTTTTTTCTAAATAAAATAGCCATATTCTTGAATCGATATCATTTTATAATATTTATTCAAACAGAGATATGAAGAAATTGCAGCAATATTTCACCCAAAATATTGTGTTTAAACCGCTAATTTGAGGATCAACCTTGCCTCCTATTTGTCTCCTAGAAATATTCTTCAAATTTTAATTTATTGTCCAATTATACCAAAACCTCAACATTTCTTATCTGTAGAATGAAAGCAGTTTTACCTCCAGTGTTTTGCTACAGTATTCCCATCCTTTCTTTACACAGTTGCTAGAATTATGTGGTCTAAAAATAAAACTTATGATGTTATTCCCAAGACTGAAAATCCATCTCACCTGTATCTGGTTTGCACCGTAGAGTATTATAAGCAGAATACATCAAAGTGCATGCCAGCTATGATAGAGCAAACTGACCTTCTCACTCTTATTCCATTACACCTATCTGTGCCTAAAGACTGGATTAATTTTGAGTTAAATATATACGTATTTTCCAATTAACCCCTTCTCTGTTTCCTTTTATTTTCTCTTCATTTTATTTATCAAACACTTTAAGTGCATCTTAGATTGCTATTGTGGTACTGAGAATATTTGAGAAGTATTTTGTGAATGTTAATTGACTCCTAAACTATGTGATTCATGCGTACCATTTGCAATAAATTTGTATTATATGAAACAAAAACTAGAAGAGTGTATGGAATTGAGAATCAACAGTACAGGTAGAGAAGCACAGGTAAAAAACATATGCAGACATCTTTGAATTTCTTTAAGAATTTTCTTTGCCTATCAGCATCAAAAGAGTATAATTTTCACGGAAAACAAATAGTTAAAATGAACATGTCTTATATTTATGTACATTTAATTTTTCTTTTTTTTCCCATTAGGTCAAAAATGGTAACTTGTGTTCCCCTACTATGAAGACTTGAATTCTGACAACTCCAGCTTTGATTCTCCAGTGCTTCAGGATGTAAATGTGGTCTGACTTTTCCCAAGCAGGCAGTTAAATCATGGACACTAGAAACAATTTACTTTGGATTGTCCTTCCAAAGGACACTTTGGTTTCTCTCTTGAATGCTCACTAAGCATTTGTAGCTGACAAGGAAACGAAGGACAACTGTGAACTGGAAAGCTGTCTTACAATGAAAATTACGAGCACATCTTGCATCTGTCCAGTGCTGGTGTGTCTTTGCTTTGTGCAGAGGTGTGATGGGACTGCTCACCAAGGCTCCATCAAGGTGACTAGAAACCAAACCAAACACCCTGAAGGGGAAACCGAAGTCCACCACCGCCCCAAAAGGGGATGGGTATGGAATCAGTTCTTTGTTTTAGAAGAACATATGGGACCAGATCCGCAATACGTTGGAAAAGTAAGTCCTGTTTTGGTTTGCTGTGTTTTCATTTGCTGTAGTTTGTTTATTCTTCTCCTGAGAAATTGTGGAGTGAGATGAAGGGAGATTTGGTACAAGAGACAAAAAAACACAAAATGAAGGACAGTATAGAAAGCTGTGTCTTCTATTGGAGAGCTTATAGGAGCAAGGGTAAAAGATGAATACCACTGACTATATTATGCTTCCTTAAACTTTGTTCCATATATGTTGAACTAAATATTCTTTAGCAGTGCAGTGCCCTTTCTTGCTTATAAAGCAGAATGACTTAATTGGAAAAAGTTAAATAATTCTATTTTATTACTATGAAAGTAAATTATAATTTGTTATGTCACTGCTATGTTGATCTTTATTGATAAATTTTTTATTTATTGCTAGTACACATGATGCTGAGAATGACATTTTACCATGATATCTAATATGTCTGTATTAATTGTTACAGAGATGTACCAAGTCTGCATTTAAAAGAACATGGATATTCTCTAATACTTAAAATTAATTTTCAAAACAAGGTTTCTACATTATATAAGCAATTAAATATGCACTAGATGTACACATTTTGATTAAAGGTTCAAAAAATGAATTGAGTAAATAATTAGAAATTTCAGTCAAGTTTCTTTTCTCTTAACTTAAAAAAAATTAATGATTTATCAAAATATACAGGAAATTCTGTGGTCAGCAAAGTGGGAGAGCTTAAGCATGTGTCTTCTAAGCACTAAAACAGAGAAGGGAGTGGAAAAGCCCAATTCTGATAAATTACTGGTTTTGGCAAGCAGCTGCATTTGGGTTTGTTCAGTACCTGTGGGAAAAACAACAAGCACAGCAGTGGAAACATGGTGATTGTAGGCTCAGTGGCTTCCATCCTTCTGATTGACTCTTCACTCTCGTTTGAGCAGCACTCTTTGAAAAGCAGTACTCCATCCAAACAATAGAGCTTCCCTCATGTGTAGGCAGTGCAAAATCACAACCATCTTTTCCACCCCTTGTCCAACAGGGACTCAGTTGCAGCTGCATTTTCCACACAACACAGGAGCCATGGAGTCAGAATATGGAGTGCAACAAAAGGCCTGAAACAATTCTCCTGTCTTCTCACATGCATACCAACATGAGACAAAGGTTCCTCCTCACTGTATGATTTACCCACTGAAAAGTGTTCAACGAAATAAATAAAAACAAACGTACTATCATTAAAAGACATTGAATTACTAAATATTCATTTTTGTTTTGAACTTCAAAATCCTTCTCTTTTATACTTTCCATTCTTTTTTTATTCATTAAGTTTATTGGTACATTTTAGTTATACATCATGATCACATTCATTGGGAATTTGTACCTTTAAGTGATGTATCTTTGTTCTTATCTTTCCCCATTCCCCTTCCTTCCCTTCCACTCCACTCACCCCTCCATATTTACGAAAGCTTTGTTTCCACTTTTTCCTTCTTTTCTCATATTTTTTCTTTCCCTTCTTTCCTTTCCCCCACCCCTCCTCTCTACTTCCCCTTTGGACCTTTTCTTCGTATTTGACATTATCTATATAATATTTTCAATTCTTGAACAGTAAAAAAAAAAATTAAAAAAGAAAAATATGACCTTTTTGATAAAACAAAAGGGAAACAGGTTATTAGTACAGTATTTTGTTATGCCAATTGGGCCTGCTGGATTGGAACCCTAATCCTCTCATTCAGGATACAGAGGCAGGAAGGATGCGAGTGCTAAACCAGCCTGCACTATACAGTGAGATTTTGTCTCAAAAAATATTTTGTTATGCATATTCTTCTGATTTACCGAAATAAAAACAAATAAAACTTGTTAAAGAGGGAGGGAAAAGTTCAATCATGTACTTATTTTCCCTATCTATGTTTAATGAAAGATGAAACCTTAAAATCAAGATGAATTCAAAGCATTCTAGGATTGATATTAACCAACATATGGTTGGGAGCTCCTCACAGATGAGAGGGTGGTAGAAGTTCACAATGCTCTGCAGATTTTGAGGAATTGTTACACACTGTATTATTCGCAACACTGATGGACAAGTGGATACATTTGGGAGGAAGTCATCTTATGTGAAATTCAATTACCACTGTCTATAAATTGTGTGTTACTGGAACATAGCTACACTTACTTATTTAGGTAGGTCTATGGCTCCCTTAATGCTACAATGGCAGAACTGAGTAGTTGAAACAAAGTAAAGCCCACAAAGTGGAAAATATGTAACATGAGACATTTATAAGAAGTATTTGTGACTTCCTGAGTAAGATTCTGCTGTGAAAGCTGTGGAAGCAGGTTTTGAGATTTTATCATTATACCAACCAGAGTGTCTAGTAATGATCAAATGTGACAATTCACAGGAAAATGTGTCCTGAGGTATGAATTTTTGAAGCTATATTAATGGCTGTGATAATTATTTGAAGTGATTGAAACAAAAATGTCATCAAACAGTACATTCTCTGGGAAAAGAGTTTTAGGGTACTTTAACATTTTCTCCAGAGTAATTAGCCATCCTTTATAGTTAATTTAATGCAATTTATTAAATTTTATTATTGTTTTATTTGACATTACATAAAAAATCTAATGAACATCCATGTACCTGAATCCTCTAGCATATGTGTAGGTGTGTCTTTAGGAGAGATTTCTGAAAGAATGTCTGATTAACAAAGAAGTAAATTTAATTGGTAGAAATCCCTAGAACCCCTCAACATAAGTGATACTATAGTCTACATTTTTATCAATGATATACTAACAGTAACTGTTTCTCTACAGGAATGCCAGCAAATGTGCTTATACAAATTGGAAATTTATAAATAAATAGATGGAAAAATAATATTTTTGTACTTTAAGGTAAATTTTATAGTTATGGGTGAAAACAAAATATTTTCTAATTTGTTGAGATATAATGATTTTTAGTGTAATTGAGTTCTTAATTTTGAAGTTTTTCTAGCCTTATTTAACTTAGAGATATTAGTATTTCTTTATATAACAAGTACATAAGGTTTTATCAAAATGTTATCTTTTGATTTGTTTTTAAATAAAAATTAGCATTTTAATAGATTCATTCTAAGCATTTCCTCATACAGTTATACTTTTGTTAAATTTGGATTCTTCTGAAATTTGAGAGAATTGTATATAAGGACTACTGGGAGTAGAGGAAAAGATATTATTCACCCCTTAATATTTTCAGTCTATCAATTCCATTAGAAAGTATTACTTATTGAATAAAAACAAGAATAATGTAAAAGTTGAGTTCTTATGTTAGAGACTGGAATTTGGAAGTTAGGATATACATTTTAGGGACTAAAATAAGAATGTTTGATTGTAGAATGTTTTTTTCATCTTTACCAACAGAATGTACTCTAGATGTGTAGGTAGTAATTACAAAGTGGGCCGATTCTTACTGGTAATATTTGGGAACATTTAAACATATACAATTTACATAATGTAAGGAACTGTATAAAAAGTGATGTCTATTAAAGCAAAGTGGTGAACAGTATGCTTCATAACTTTTAATTGACAGCTGCTTATGATTAGTTACTGATGCTATGCTATATATATATATATATATAACATTTTCATTTTTAAAATATAAATGGCTTCTTTAACTTACCAAACATTTTTTTAAGGAAAAGAAACTATGTTTATTCCAGAATGTTTGTGTGAATATTGCCCACATTGTAATATTTTTTAAATTACATAAATAAAATTAGGAAAAAGATCTAAGAAAATAAAAGCCTGTTCCTATGTAGCAATATGGCTAAAGAATCCATAATTTAAAATTTTAAATGAATTTAAAATTTAAAATTTGCCTTAAAATTCTGGCTGTGTTGACATTAAAGAAAGATTCTGTAATAAAACTAATAAAACATTACTTTTTTGAATGAGCAAATGAATTATATTCTCTGTGTTCACCTTTTTGTATTTATGTAGTATCTGTCCATCAGTGCTAAAATTTATCTAGATAAAAATAGTAATATTTGCAGAGGTTACTGACATTTATTAAAAGTTTGGTTACTAAAATTCTCCGACCCCCACTCTCCTCTCTCCCTTCCTAATGTGGGTTAGGAAGATCGTTACTCACAACTACCTGTATTAAAACAATAACACATGTATATGTGTATATGTATAACACAATGTATGTATATAAAAACACATGTATATGTAAAGAAAAAAGAAATACTTTTACTGAATTCTTCAGGTAATAGAAAATAAAATAGCTGAGAATGATTGAGTGACTTCTTGATGTTCATAGGATTAGTTATGCCAGTCTCAAAGGACAGAGTTTACAATACCTGATCCTTTAATGAAAAATTATTTTCTAATATATACAGCATACAGTTTCCCTTTAATTGTCACAATTACTTCATTTCTTTATTTAAATAGTAAACATCTCTTTGTTTATTACATCTCTGTTAATTAAGTAGTGCATTTTCAAATTAAATAGATAATTTTCAGGTTAACGAGAGAAAATATCATGTAAAAAGAATTGTGACATTCTTTCTTTTCATAAAAATGATCGCTTTAATGTCATCATATATTCTGAGCTAAAAACTAAATGCACAGCAAAGAATAGTCACAAATAATTACCTGACATTCTCAGGATAATAATTTTATGAAAATTTTTTACATCTTCCTCAAAATAGAAAACATAGAGTATTAAACATGACATTTGACTGTTATATAAATGATCTGATTTCAAAAGAGTTTTTGAAAAGTCAAACAAATTAAACTACTGTATTTGGATCCAGACTTAACAAAAAACTGGAAGTAAAGTGGAGCAGTTTAATTAGCTGTATACAACATTGAATTTGTAGTGACTTAGTCATGTTTTATTTTAAAGAAATCAGATTTCAGTAAGGTTAATTACACTCCAGGGGTTAGTGATATTTTAATTAAATGAAGTAGCAAGTGTTTCAATTAATGAATTTATTTCCCAACACTACACTGACGTTCTCTTTTAAAGGTCATCTATGCAAAACAATGACACTGTGAACACAACATCTATATCTACTCACATTGAAAACTTTCTGTAAATATATAGACACACTTCCACACATGTGTGTACCAGTGGTGCTAATCCATATGGAACTTTGACCTTGAAGGGCACTGAACATATTTGGGACCTTTTTCTACCAGAGCTTCTGGCCTCATAGTCACTTAGCATAGTCACAAGGGCCTACATACTTCAATGGGCCAGAAAATGTTGTAACACATTTTCAATTCAGAGTAAAAAAACGAAAATAAATATAATTCAGTAGTTATTATACTAATCTTTGTGTCAATATAATTGTAATTTTCTTGTAATAAATCATACCAAGGCAAAATGGCCAACAGTCCAGGAAACTCCTAATAATTTCAGAGTTTTTATTGTGAATATGGTGTGAGTGGCATTATTTAGTAGAGTCGGGTGCTGCTACAAATATTTCACAATATTTAGGGCACACACACATCAAAGAG